>NC_037674.1:58536971-58554520 GCF_003255815.1 Theropithecus gelada
TGTGTGAATTCATCTCACAGAGTTACACATGTATTTCGTGGAGCTGTTTGCTAACACTCTTTTTGTGGCATCTGAGAAGTGATATTTTGAATCGTTATGAAGACTCCTCGGACAAAGGAAATATCTTCAGATGAAAACTGGAAAGAAGCTTTCTGAGAAACTTCTTTGTGATATGTGGTTTCATCTCACAGAGTTACACCTTTCTCTTCGTGAAGCAGTTTGATAACACTGATTTCCTGGAATCTGAAAAGTTATATTTGGGAGCGCATTGAGGGCTATGGTGAAAAAGGATATATCCTCAGATGAAACCTTTAAAGAAGCGTTCTGAGAAACTGCATTGTGATGTGTGAATGCAACTCAGAGAGTTACAGTGTTCTTTTTATTGATCAGTTTGCTAAAACCGTTTTCTTGAAATCTCCAATGTTATATTTCTTTGCCTAATGAAGCTTCGGGTGACAAAGGAAATATACTCAAACAAAAAGTAGAAAGAAGCTTTCTTAGAAACTGCTTTGTGATGTGTAAATTCAACTCACTGAGTTACATCTGTATTTCGTGGAGCTGTTTGCTAGTCCTGTATTTGTGGAATGAAAGACCTGATATTTCGGATCGCTTTGAAGAATATACAGTCAAAGGAAATATCTCCAGATAAAAACGAGAAAGAAGTTTTCTGAGAAATATCTTTCTGATCTCTGAATTCATCTCACAGAGTTCCACCTTTCTGTTCATGTAGCTGTTTGCTAACACTCTTCTCTTGGAATCTGCCAAGTGATATTTGGGAGCGCATTGAGGGCTACAGTGAAAAAGGAAATATGTTCAGATAAAAACTGAAAAGAAGCTTTTGAGAAATGGCACTGTGACGTGAGAATGAAACTCACAGAGTTACATTTTTCCGTTCCTTGATCAGTTTGCTAACACAGTTTTCTTCAAATCTACAATGGGATATTTCTTTGTCCAGTGAAGCTTACGGTGACAAAGGAAACATCTTCAGATAAAAAGTAGTAAGAAGCTTTCTGAAAAACTGCATTGTGATGTGTGAATTCAACTCACTGAGTTATATCTGTATTTCGTGGAGGTGTTTGCTAGTCCTGATTTGTGGAATCTAAGACTTGATATTTCGGACTGCTTTGAAGAATATACAGCCGAAGGAAATATCCCCAGACAAAAACAAGAGGGAAGTTTTCTGAGAAAGGTCTTTCTGATCTCTGAATTCATCTCACAGAGTTCCGCCTTTCTGTTCATATAGCTGTTTGCTAACATTCTTCTTCTGGAATCTGCAAAGTGATATTTGGGAGCACCTTGAGGGCTACAGTGAAAAAGAAAATATCTTCATATAAAAACTGAAAAGAAGCGTTCTGAGAAACTGCATTGTGACTCGTGAATGTAACTTACAGAGTTACACTTTTCTGTTGATTGATCAGTTTGCTAATACAGTTTTCTTCAAATCCGCAATGGATTATTTCTGAGCCCAATGAAGCATACGGTGAGAAAGGAAACATCTTCAGATAAAAAGTAGAAATAAACTTTCTGAAAAACTACTTTGTGACGTGTGAATTCAACTCACTGAGTTACATTTGTATTTTGTGGAGTTGTTTGCTAGCCCTGTTTTTGTGGAATGTAAGACCTGATATTTCGGATCGCTTTGAAGAGTATATAGCCAAAGGGAATATCCCCAGACAAAAAGGAGAAGGATGTTTTCTGAGAAATGTCTTCCTCATCTCTGAATTCATCTCTCAAAGTTCCACCTTTCTTTTCATGTAGCTGTTTGCTAACAGTCTTCTCGTGGAATCTGTAAAGTGATATTTTGGAGCACATTGAGGGCTACAGTAAAAAAGGAAATATCTTCAGATAAAAACTGAAAAGAAGCATTCTGAGGAACTGCATTGTGACGTGTGAATGCAACTCACAGAGTTACACTTTTCTGTTCATTGATCAGTTTGCTAACACAGTTTTCTTCAAATTTGCAATGGGATATGCCTTTGCACAATGCAGCTTACGGTGACAAAGGAAACATCTTTCCATGAAAAGCAGAAAGACAATTTCTGAGAAACTGCTTTGTGATGTGTGAATTCAACTCACCGAGTTACATCTGTATTTCCTGGAGCTGTTTGCTAGTCCTGTTTTTGTGGAATATAAGACCTGATATTTCGGATCGCATTGAAGAATATGCAGCCAAAGGAAATATCCCCCGATAAAAACGAGAAAGAAGTTTTCTGAGAAATGTCTCCGAGATCTGTGAATTCAACTCACAGAGTTCCACCTTTCTGTTCATGTAGCTGTATGCCAACACTCTTCTAGTGGAATCTGCAAAGTGATATTTGGGAGCACATGGACGGCTACAGTGAAAAAGGAAATATCTTTAGAAAAAAACTGAAAAGAAGCATTCTAAGAAACTGCATTGTGACGTGTGAATGCAACTCACAGAGTTACACTTTTCTGTTCCTTGATCAGTTTGCTAACACAGTTTTCATCAAATCTAAATGGGATATTTCTTTGCCCAGTGAAGCTTACGGTAACAAGGGAAACAACTTCAGATAAAAAGTAGAAAGAAGCCTTCTGAAAAACTGCTTTGTGAGGTGTGAATTCAACTCAATGAGTTACATCTGTATTTCATGGAGCTGTTTGCTAGTCCTGTTTTTTTGGAATCTAAGACCTGATATTTCAGATCGCTTTGAAGAGTATACAGCCAATGATAGTATCCCCAGATAAAAACGAGAAAGAAGTTTTCTGAGAAATGTCTTTCTGATATCTGAATTCATCTCACAGAGTTCCACCTTTCGGTTCACGTAGCTGTTTGCTAACACTCTTCTCATGGAATCTGCAAAGTGATATTTGGGAGCACATTGAGGGCTACAGTAAAACGGGAAATATCTTCAGATAAAAACTGAAAAGAAGCATTGTGAGAAACTGCACTGTGACGTGTGAATGCAACTCACAGAGTTACACTTTTCTGTTCATTGATCACTTTGCTAACACAGTTTTCTTCAAATCTGTAATGGGATATTTCTTTTCCCAATGAAACTTACGGTGATAAAGGAAACATCTTCAGATAAAAAGTAGATAGAAGCTTTCTGAGAAACTGCTTTGTGATATGTGAATTCAACTCACTGAGTTACATCTGTATTTCGTGGAGCTGTTTGCTAGTCTTGTTTTTGTGGAATGTAAGACCTGATATTTCGCATCGCTTTGAAGAGTATACAGCCAAAGGAAATATCCCCAGATAAAAACGAGAAAGAAATTTTCAGAGAAATGTCTTTCTGATCTCTGAATTCATCTCACGGAGTTCCAACTTTCTGTTCATGTGTCTGTTTGCTAACACACTTCTCTTGGAATCTGCAAAGTGATATTTGGGAGCACCTTGAGGACTACAGTGAAAAAGGAAATACCTTCAGATAAAAACTGAAAAGAAGCATTCTGAGAAACTGCATTGTGACGTGTGAATGCATATCACAGAGTTACGCTTTTCTGTTCATTGATCAGTTTGCTAACACAGTTTTCTTCCAATCTGTATTGGGATATTTCTTTGCCCAATGAAGCTTATGGTGACAACGGAAACATCTTCAGATAAAAAGTAGATAGAAGCTTTCTGAGAAACTACTTTGTGATGTGTGAATTCAACTCACTGAGTTACATCTGTATTTCGTGGAACAGTTTGCTAGTCCTGTTTTTGTGGAATGTAAGACCTGATATTTCGGATCGCTTTGAAGAGTATACAGCCAAAGGAAATATCCCCAATGAGGAGAAAGAAGTTTTCTGAGAAATGACTTTCTGATCTCTGAAATCATCTCACAGAGTTCCAACTTTCTGTTCATGGAGCTGTATGCTAACACTCCTCTCGTGGAATCTGCAAAGTGATATTTGGGAGCACATTGAGGGCTACAGTGAAAAAGGAAATATCTTCAGATAAAAACTGAAAGGAAGCGTTCTGAGAAACAGCATTATGACATGCGAATGCACCTTGCAGAGTTACACTTTTCTCTTCATTGATCAGTTTGCTAACACGATTTTCTTCAAAACTGCAATGGGATATTTCGTTGCCCAATGAAGCTTACAGTGACAAAGGAAACATCTTCAGATAAAAAGTAGAAAGAAGTTTTCTGAGAAACTGCTTTGTGATATGTGAATTCTACTCACTGAGTTACATCTGTACTTCCTGGAGCTGTTTGCTAGTCCTGTTTCTGTGGAATGTAAGACCTGATATTTCGGATCGCTTTGAAGAGTATACAGCTAAAGGAAATATCCATAGATAAAAACGAGAAAGAAGTTTTGTGAGAAATGTCTTTTTGATATCTGAATTCGTCTCACAGAGTTCCACCTTTCTGTTCTTGTAGCTGTTTGCTAACACTCTTCTCGTGGAATCTGCAAAGTGATATTGGGGAGTACATTGAGGGGTACAGTGAAAAAGGAAATATCTTCAGATAAAAACTGAAAAGAAGCATTCTGAGAAACTGCATTGTGACGTGTGAATGCAACTCACAGAGTTACACTTTTCTGTTCATTGATCAGTTTGCTAACACAGTTTTCTTCATATCTGCAATGGGATATTTCTTTTCCCAATGAAGCTTATGGTGACAAAGGAAACATTTTCAGATAATAAGTAGAAAGAAGCTTTCTGAGAAACTGCTTTCTGATGTGTGAATTCAACTCACTGAGTTATATCTTTATTTCGTGGAGCTGTTTGCTAGTCCTGTTTTTGTGGCATGTAAGACCTGATATTTCGGATCACTGTGAATACTATACGGCCAAAGGAAATATCCAAAGATAAAAACGAGAAAGAAGTTTTCTGAGAAATGTCTTTCTGATCTCTGAATTCATCTCACAGAGTTCCATCTTTCTGTTCCTGTAGCTGTTTGCTGACACTCTTCTCGTGGAATCTGCAAAATGAGATTTGGGAGCACATCGTGGGCTACAGTGAAAAAGGAAATATCTTCAGATAAAAACTGAAAAGAAGCATTCAGAGAAACTGCATTGTGACGTGTGAATGCACTTTGCAGAGATACACTTTTCTCTTCATTGATTAGTTTGCTACCACAGTTTTCTTCAAATCTGCAATGGGATATTTCTTTGGCCAGTGAAGCTTACAGTGACAAAGTAAACATGTTAAGATAAAAAGTAGAAAGAAACTTTCTGAGAAACTGCTTTGTGATGTGTGAATTCAACTCACAGAGTTACATCTGTATTTCTTGGAGCTGTTTGCTAGTTCTGTTTTTGTCTAATCTAAGACCTGATGTTTTGGATCGCTGTGAACAGTATACAGGCAAAGGAAATATCCCCAGATAAAAACGAGAAAGGAGTTTTCTGAGAAATGTCTTTCTGATCTCTGAATTCATCTCACAGAGTTTCACCTTTCTGTTCATGTAACTTTTTGCTAACACTCTTCTCGTGGAATCTGCAGAGTGATATTTGGGAGCCCATTGAGGGCCACAACGAAAAACGAAATATCCTCAGATAAAAAGGGAAAGAAGCGTTCTGAGAAAGTACATTGTGATGTGTGAATGCCACTCACAGTGTTTCACCTTTCTGTTCATTGATCTGTTTCCTAACACAGTTTTCTTCAAATCTGCAATATGATATTTCTTTGCCCAATGAAGCTTCCAGTGACAAAGGAAACATCCTCAGATAAAAAGTGGAAAGAAACTTTCTGAGAAACTGCATTGTGATGTGTGAATTCAACTCACTGAGTTACAGCTTTATTTCGTGGAGCTGTTGGCTAGTCCCGTTTTTGTGGAATCTAAGACCTGATATTTCGGATCGCTTTCAAGAGTATACAGCCAAAGAAAATATCCCCAGATAAAAACGAGAAAGAAGTTTTGTGAGAAATGTCTTTCTGATCTCTGAATTCATCTCACAGAGTTCCATCTTTCTGTTCCTGTAGCTGTTTGCTGACACTCTTCTCGTGGAATCTGCAAAATGAGATTTGGGAGCACATCGTGGGCTACAGTGAAAAAGGAAATATCTTCAGATAAAAACTGAAAAGAAGCATTCAGAGAAACTGCATTGTGACGTGTGAATGCACTTTGCAGAGATACACTTTTCTCTTCATTGATCAGTTTGCTAACACAGTTTTCTTCAAATCTAAAATGGGATATTTCTTTGCCCAGTGAAGCTTACGGTGACAAAGGAAACATCTTCAGATAAAAAGTAGAAGGAAGGTTTCTGAAAAACTGCTTTGTGATGTGTGAATTCAACTCACTGAGTTACATTTGTATATTGCGGAACTGTTTGCTAGTCCTGTTTTTGTGGAATATAAGACCTGATATTTCGGACTGCTTTGAAGACTATACAGCCAAAATAAATATCCCCAGGTAAAAACGAAAAAGAAATTTTCTGAGAAATGTCTTTCTGATCTCTGAATTCATCTCACCGAGTTCCACCTTTCTGTTCATGTACATGTTTGCTAACACTCTTCTCGTGGAATCTGCAATGTGATATTTGGGAGCACATTGAGGGCTACAGTGAAAAAGGAAGTATCTTGGCGTTCAGAGAAACTGCATTGTGACGTGTGAATGCAACTCACAGAGTTACACTTTTCTGTTCATTGATCAGTTTGCTAACACAGTTGTCTTCAAATCAACAATGGGATATTTCTTTGCCCAATGAAGCTTACGGTGAGAAAGGAAATGTATTCAGATAAAAAGTAGAAAGAAGCTTTCTGAGAAACTGCTTTGTGATGTGTGAATTCAACTCACTGAGTTACAGCTGTATTTCTGGAGCTGTTTGGTACTAATGTTTTTGTGGCATGTAAGGCCTGATATTTCGCATCGCTTTGAAGAGTATACAGCTAAAAGAAATATCCCCAGATAAAAATGAGAAAGAAGTTTTCTGAGAAATGCCTTTCGGATCTCTGAATTCATGTCACAGAGTTTCACCTTTCTCTTCATGTAGCTGTTTGCTAACACTCTTCTCTTGGAATCTGCAAAGTGATATTTGGGAGTGCATGGAGGGCTACAGTGAAAAAGGAAATGTCTTCAGTTAAAACTGAAAAGAAGCGTTCTGAAAAACTGCATTGTGAAGTGTGAATGCAACTTACATAGTTACACTTTTCTGTTCGTTGATCAGTTTGCTAACAGAGTTTTCTTCAAATCTGCAATGGGAAATTTCTTTGCTCAATGAAGCTTACGATGACAAAGGAAACATCTTCAGATAAAAAGTAGAAAGAAACTTTCTGAAAAACTGCTTTGTGATCTGTGAATTCAACTCACTGAATTACATCTGTATGTCGTGGAGCTGTTTGCTAGTCCTGTTTTTGTGGAATGTAAGACCGGATATTTCGGATCCCTTTGAAGAGTATACATCCAAAGGAAATATCCCCAGATAAAAATGAGAAAGAAGTTTTGTGAGAAATGTCTTTCTGATCTCTGAATTCATCTCACAATGTTCCACCTTTCTGTTCATGTAGCTGTTTGCTGACACTCTTCTCGTGGAATCTGCAACGTGATATTTGGGAGTGCATTGAGGGCTACAGTGAAAAAGGAAATATCTTAGATAATAACTGAAAAGAAGCGTTCTGAGAAATTGCATTGTGACGTGTGAATGCAACTTTCAGAGATTCTGCAGGGGCCTTTGAAAACAGTATGCTGAGAATAGATAGGGCTCAAGGACAGTATTGCCAATTGAACTTTTAATGAACTCCCGTAGGCGCCAAGAAGGCGGGCAGATAAGAAAGAGCATAGAAACAAGGAACTGAGTAGAAGTTTACATGTGGGAAAAGAAAGTTTGTTTTGCATTGCATTCTTTCAGCTGACGTGGGGTTTATGGAGTATAAATAAAGTGAGGCGGAGGCTCTGAGCGCGGCCGCCATGTTCTCTGTGTATCTTTGTCTTTGTGTGTTCTTTCATTCTCCACCACCCCCTGCACGGACCCCAACAAGTGGCGCAGCGAGCAGGGTCAGCAGGGGTGAGTAGGGGAGAACAAGAAGGGGGACCCCCTAGGGGCGGGTAAGGCCCGGATATTGTTAAGGGGAACCTTCTTAAACTTTCATTATCGGGAATTCCAGTTCCTTGGCCTCAGAATATTTAAGATTATTACAAGGGCTTTTACTTTCAATTGGAGTTGATACAAAAGAGAGAACTTTGTGGAAATTGTTTGCTCATGTGGAACAACATTGTGATTGGTTTCAATATTAAACTGAAGTACAATTATATAAACGAGATTGGCAACAGGTTGTTAAGACCGTTCGTCAAGCGCATCAGCACGGTGATGTAATGCCTGCACCTTTGTGGGCCCTCTGTGCCTCTATTACTCAGGCTTTGGAGCTCTTAGAGACAGATTCTGAAAAAGAGGAGGGTGGAGATGAGGAATCTTTCAAGTCTCCGATAGCTATTTCCCCTCCTTTAGATAATTCTGTAACTGAGGGGGAAGGTCCTTTGCATAATGATGTGTCTCAGGAAAAGGAATCAGAAATTCGAAAGGAGCTTCAGACCGTTGTTCAATTGTTACAACAAATTTTGCAACTGCAGTTATCTCCCCCTCACCCTTCTCCTCCAGCCACTCCTGTTTTTACTTTTCCCGTGGCTCATCCATCCCTGTCAGCACCTAAAGCGGTGGAGGAGGATAGTTTTCCACCACCACCACCGCCGGTGGAAATGTTGCCTCGTTCAGGCACGGTTTTTACTGTCCCTGCTTCTACTGCTAAAGCTGTAATTAAGGTATTGGATTCTCAAGAGGATGAGGATCCTTTACAATTGTTCCCCATTACTAGGCAACCTTTTGGTCCTAATGATCAATTTCCTCAAGGAGGTGTGAATGTGCAGTATAATGTCCTTCAATTTAAATTCCTTAAAGAAATGAAGGCAGCTGTTGCTAATTATCGCCCTCAATCTCCTTTTGTCATGGGGCTTTTAGACTCTTTCTCCTCTAAAAATTTATTTTTGCCTCTTGATTGGGAGACTTTGGGGAAGGCCGTTTTGGACCGTTCTCAGTGGCTCCAGTTACATAGTTGGTGGCTGGAGGATGCCAAAGAACAGGCCTGCTGCAATGCTGCTAGAAATCCTCCAGGACCAACAGAGGAGCAATTAACAGGTACTGGTCAGTTTGTTACCATAGCGGCTCAATCTGGACTCGATGACATAACATTATCACAAGTTAAAGGACTTTTTTAAAAAGCTTGGTGTAAAGTAGTACCATCGGGAAAAACTGCTTTGTCTTTTGTTAAGATCTTACAAGGTGCTAACGAACCTTACCCTGATTTTGTTGCTTGGCTCCAAGATGCTGTAATGAAAACTGTGGGTAATGGGACAGCAGGCAAAATCCTAATAACCACACTAGCTTTCGAAAATGCTAATCAAGAATGTCAGAGGTTGTTGCGCCCTCTAAAGGCTGCTGGAAATTTGCAAATAGAAGATTTTATTAGAGCCTGTGCCAGAGTGGGAGGGGCTGCCTATAATGCACAATTGTTTACTGGAGCTTTATCTAAGGTACTCATGGAAAAAAAGGGGGTCTGTTTTCAATGTGGAAAGACTGGTCATTTTAAAAAGGAGTGTCATAAGTTACTTAATAAGAATGACTCCCCTAAAACAGGATTTAAAAAGCTTCCCACTGAGCTCTGTCGCCGTTGTGGCAAAGGGCGACACTGGACTAATCGATGTCACTCTAAAGTAGACAAATACGGTAACCCTTTAACCAGCGAATCGGGAAACTTGCAGAGGGGCCCTTCAGCTTGGGACCCCAGCAACAATACAAGCCCTCTTCATTTGCAATTTCCAATCAGCTCGGAGGTCCAACATCAGCAGGCCAATCAGTCAATGTTAACCCCCGATTTTCACTAACTCAACTTTTCTCCGCTACTTCTGGTAGCGCTGCTGCTGATGTGTCAATTTTGCAGGCTGTTGAACTCACCCCAGATATGGGAGTTGTTAAATTGCCTACAGGTATTTTTGGGCCATTACCTCCACATACTGTTGGATTGCTTATAGGACGTAGTAGTGGTATTTTAAAAGGTTTAAAAGTTCATTTGGGTGTTATAGATTCTGATTATAAAGGGTAAATTCAAATTATGGCACAGGCTCATAAACCCATATCCCTTAAAGAGGGGCATCGAATTGCACAGCTCCTTTTACTACCCTATTTTCAGTTTCCCTCACGGAGGCAAGAAAGAACTGGAGGTTTTGGAAACACCGGTAAACATATTTTTTGGGAAACTTTAGTAACTCAACAGAAACCCTTGTTTCCTCTCGAAATAGAGGGACAAATTTTTCAGGGCTTGGTAGATACAGGAGCTGATGTTTCCATTATTGCCTCTGACCAATGGCCTTTGCAATGGCCTAAACAGCCTGTTAATGTGTCTTTTACTGGATTAGTTCCACTTCAGAGGTATATCAAAGTTCCCAGTCTTTGAATTGTCGAGGGTCGGATGGTCAAATGGCCCAAGTCCAATTTTATATTGTTCCTATTGCCCTAAATTTATGGGGGCGAGATTTATTACAACAATTTGGAGCTTTTGTTTCTATTCCTCATGTTTCTAATTCTGCCAAGAATATGATGTTCCGCATGGGCTACAATCCCCTTAAAAAGTCTTTAAACATGTAGCCACTGTTCAGCAGCCTCAAGCCCTTCCTTTAAAGTGGAAAACTAATATTCTTGTATGGGTTGAACAGTGGCCTTTAACACGTGAGAAGCTTGAGGCCTTGAAAAACTTAGTTCAGGAACAATTATCCTTAGGCCATATAGAGCCTAGTACTTCTCCATAAAATTCCCGTCTTTGTCATAAAAAAAATGGAAAATGGAGATTATTAACAGATCTTCGTGCTATTAATGCATGTATTCAACCTATGGGATCCTTACAACCTGGCTTTCCTAATCCTTCTATAATTCCTCAAGACTGGGTCCTCATGGTTATTAATTTAAGGGATTTTTTTTCCTATTCCTTTGGATCAAAAAGATTGTGAGCGTTTTGCCTTTTCTGTCCCTGTTTTTAATAATTCACAACCACTTTCTCGATATCAATGGAAATTTTTACCTCAAGGTATGTTAAACAGCCCTACCTTGTGTCAAAAATTTGTCCATAGGGCCTTGGATCCTGTTTGAAAACGTCATCCTTCTGTTCTTTTATATCATTATATGGATGACATTCTTCTTGCTGCACCCACCAGAGAAAAGAAGCAAGATGCTTTTGTATCATTACAAACTCAGCTTTCTTTTTATTCACTTAATATTGCCCCAGAAAATATTCAACTGGATTTTCCTATTCAATATTTAGGCTATACCTTGGGGGCACAAAATATTCGACCCCAAAAAATTCAAATTTGACGTGATCATTTAAAAACATTAAATGATTTTCAAAAGCTTCTAGGAGACATTAATTGGATGCGTCCTGTTTTAGGAATACCAACATATCAGTTACAACATCTTTTTTTCTATTCTGGAAGGAGACAGTCACTTGGACAGCTCACGTTATTTAACTCCTTTGGCTTTACAGGAACTCCAGCTTGTGGAAGGGCAACTTCAAAAGGCCCATTTACATTACATCCTTCCCAATGTTCCCCTTTCCCTTTGTTTATTTCATACTTTACATTCTCCTACAGGAATGATTCATCAGACCAATCAGCCGCTAGAATGGATCTTTTTGTCCAATAAAACATCTAAACGCTTAACTATTTATATTGATCATTTAGCTAAACTGATCATCAAAGGACGACATCATTGTCGACAACTTTGGGGAGGAGATCCTTCTGTAATTATTTCTCAATTCACTAATAGATCACTTATCTTCTTGCAACTTCTGATTCTTGGCAAGTTGCTTGCGCTTCTTTTGTTGGACAATTTTCTACCCAATATCCTAAGTCTCCGATCTTTTCATTTCTTAAGGCAACATTCTGTGTTGCCTTTCTCACCAATTTCTGTGTTTCCTGTTCAAGGTCCTACCTTTTTTACGGATGCTAGTAACAATGGTAAGGCTGAATATTGGAGTGTTCATCAATCTCGAGTTACAGTTTATCCTTATCCCTGGGTACAACAGGGAGAACTGTTTGCTATTCTCATGGTCTTACTTGATTTCCCTACTATTAGTTGTAATATTGTTAGTGATTCTCAATATGCCGTTTATGTTACTTCTTATATTTCTCAGGCCACTTTACCTCTTTGTACTACTTCTTCTCTTCAAAAACTCTTTTCCTTGTTATCTTCTACTTTGAGCCAACGTCGAGCTCCTCTATTCATCACTCATCTTCGTTCTCATTCTCAACTTCCTGGACCATTAGTTCATGGTAATACTCAGATTGATTCACTTCTAATTGGCCACTTGCAGACTACAAAACAAGAACATGCTCTACATCACACTAATAGTTCTGGCCTTCAACGATGGTTTCATTTAACTCGTAAACAAGCTCGTTCTCTTATTCGAGCTTGTCCTTCCTGTGCTCCTTTGAGCATTCCATCCTTCCATCCTGGAGTTAATCCGCAAGGTACTCAAGTTAATCAGATTTGGCAAATGGATGTCATACATGTTCCTTCTTTTGTACGATTAAAGTATGTTCATCATACCATTGATACCTTTTCTCATTTTCAATGGGCCAGTCCGTTGCCATCCGAGAAAGCTAATTCTGTTATTACACATCTCCTAGCTTGTTTCGCCATCATGGGCATTCCTCTTATACTTAAAACTGATAATGCTCCTGCTTATGTCTCTCATAAATTACAAATTTTCTTACAACGATACAATATTCAACATATCACCTGTTTCCCGGGCAGCAGTCAAGGTCAAGCCATCATTGAGTGTGTAAATTTAACTTTAAAAACTCAACTATTAAAACAAAAAGGGGGAAATGAGCCCCCCAGAAACCAGATTTTGAAGGTTCTTTTCACCTTAAATTTTTTGAATCAGTGGAGACAATTGCAAGACTCCGCTGCTGTAACTCATCTTTCCTCACCTCCCTCGGTGATAGTCCCTGCTGACAATTTAAAGGTCTGGTATCCTAATGATGAAGGTAAGTATGTTCAGGGGCAAGTTCTAAAGCAGGGACGGGGCTATGCTCTTGTCCTTACAGGGAGTGGACCTGAGTTGTTTCCTACAAGACGACTGAAACCCTGTTGAAAAGAAAATTGGATTCAACATACATTTCTTCCTTTGTTGGATGTGCCTCGGTGGGGGACTTATTTCTCTTAGTGAGGCTTTGTATGAATATTGGACTTATATTCCCTTTCCGCCCTTGTATCAAGAAGTCGCCTGGGGAGAGGCGGAAATTAAAGTTTTCACCAATGACACTACTTGGATGCCATCCCCCTATATAGACAAGGACAATATAGAACGGAAAACGGGAATTATAAACAACACATACCAATTTGGAGTGGAAGGACTTCCAATATGTATGGGAAATAGTCCTCATTGTCTCCAAAAATCACATGAAGCTTGGGCTGTTCGCTATAATCATAGTCATGTGGCTGCTAATACTGTTATTATTGTAACTAGAAGCTTTCAGTATAATCATATTGTATATAGTAATAAGACTATTCCTAGTTCTTTACCTGTTTGTCCTATTCCAGAGGTTTCCCCTAATATAGAGGTGTTGGAATGGCAACAATGTAGGGGAACTAAACCCCGGATTTTATTAAAATATAATGGGATGCAAATAACTGATTAGAGTGTCACGGTGATTTTCAAACAAAATTTAGTCACATACCTTTAAAATGGCACCGGGTAAATAAAAGTGTTACTGCTGATGGTAATGAAACCTTGGTTTGGCATGAAGGAGGCCTGTCGCCACCTATGCCACATCTTAAACACTCTTTACAGGTACAAAGTCATCTTTGGAAGTTGTTAGCTACAGGCGATGCTATTAGCACTTTTGTGGGGAATATGTCCCTTAATCTTTCTAACCCAACTAACTCCTTTAATATTCAGTTATATCGAAATACCTCCCGATATATTATTGCTTTGTCTGTAAGCCCTACCTATTATTAACAGGAAATTTGACATAGGATAATAATACGGAAATTGTTAATTGTACAGATACGTGTACATTTTTGTCTTGCCTCAATCATTCATGGTGACACAACTTTGCTGGGGATATTTATATCCTCAGGGCTTGTAAGAAAATTTGGCTACCTGTTAACCTTACACGACTGTGGGGGCATCACCTCTTGAAACTTATATTTGGACTTCTCTTCAACGAACCTGCCGTGCCCTTGGACTTATAATTGCCTTGGTAATAAGTCTTGTTGCCATCGCCTCCACTGCGGCTGTAGCAGGGCTCGCTTTTCATCAAAGCATACAAAATGCTAAATGTGTACAACAATGGCATAAACAATTACACCGGTTATGGCTTCAACAACGAAACATTGATTCTCAACTTGCTAAAAGATTGGAAAACATGGAGCAAGCATTGACATGGCTTGGAAATCAGCTCACTGTACTCAGTACTTGGGTAACATTACAATGTGATTGGAATTCCGCTCAATTTTGTGTAATGCCTGTGCCTTTTAACATCTCTCAAAATTGGACTGTAATCCGAAAATTATTAGTAGGCCATAAAAATATTAGTTTGGACATTCAAGAGCTCACTCAAAACATTTCCGAAATATTTCGACAACAACTACATGTGTTGTCTGAAACCGTAACCCTGCAGGAGCTGGGGCAGCGCCTTGCTGCCTTTAACCCATGGACCCAGATAAAAGCATTGATTTCTACAATCTCTAGAAGTATATTGCTCTGGGCACTTGAATTGGGTCTACTTCTTTTGGTGATTTGATGCTCCCTCCGTCGCCTCCAAAAACAAAAGAAAACACAGGAACAAATATGGACTACCTTTTTAGGATTGAGGCAAAACAAAATAAAAAGGGGGGAAATGCAGGGGCCTTTGAAAACAGTATGCTGAGAATAGATAGGGCTCAAGGACAGTATCTCCAATTGAACTTTTAATGAACTCCCATAGGCACCAAGAAGGCAGGCAGATAAGAAAGAGCATAGAAACAAGGAACTGAGTAGAAGGTTACATGTGGGAAAAGAAAGTTTGTTTTGCATTGCATTCTTTCAGCTGACGTGGTGTTTATGGAGTATAAATAAAGTGAGGCGGAGGCTCTGAGCACAGCCGCCATGTTCTCTGTGTGTCTTTGTCTTTGTGTGTTCTTTCATTCTCCACCACCCCCGGCACGGACCCCAACAGATTCACTTTTCTGTTCATTGATTAGTTTGCGATCACAGTTTTCTTAAAATCTGCAATGGGGGATTTCTTTGCCCAATGAAGCTTACGGTGAAAAAGGAAACATCTTCAGATAAAAAGTAGAAAGAAGCTTTCTGAAAAACTGCTATGTGATGTGTGAATTCAACTCACTGAGTTACATCTGTATTTCGTGGAGCTGTTTGCAAGTCCTGTTTTTGTGGAATCTAAGACCTGATATTTCACATCGCTTTGAAGAGTATACATCCAAAGGAAGTATCCCCAGATAAAAATGAGAAAGAAGTTTTCTGAGAAATGTCTTTCTGTTTTCTGAATTCATCTCACAGAGTTCCATCTTTCTGTTCATGTGTCTGTTTGCTAACACTCTTCTCTTGGAATCTGCAATGTGATATTTGGGAGCGCATTTAGGGCTACAGCGAAAAAGGGAATATCTTCAGATAAAAACTGAAAAAAGCGTTCTGAAAAACTTCATCGTGACGTGTGAATGGAATTTACAGAGTTACACTTTTCTGTTCCTTGCTCAGTTTGCTAACACAGTTTTCTTCAAATCTGTAGTGGGATATTTCTTTGCCCAATGAAGCTTATGGTGACAAAGGAAACATCTTCAGATAAAAACTAGAAAGAAGCTTTCTGAGAAACTGCTTTGCAATGTTTGAATTCAACTCACTGAGTTACAGCTGTATTTCTGAAGCTGTTTGCTACTCCTGTTTTTGTGGCATGTAAGACCTGATATTTCAGATCACTTTGAAGAGTATACAGCCAAAGGAAATATCCCCAGATAAAAATGAGAAAGAAGTTTTCTGAGAAATGCCTTTCTGATCTCTGAATTCATCTCACAGAGTTCCACCCTTCTGTTCATGTAGCTGTTTGCTAACACTCTTCTCTTGGAATCTGCAAAGTGATATTTGGGAGCGCATAGTGGGCTACTGTGAAAAAGGAAATAACTTCAGATAAAAACTGAAAAGAAGCGTTCTTAGAAACTGCATTGTGATGTGGGAATGCAACTCACAGAGTTACACTTTTCTGTTCTTTGATCAGTATCCTAACATAGTTTTCTTCAAATCTACAATGGGATATTTCTTTGCTCAACGAAGCGTACAGTGACAAGGAAATATCTTCAGATAAAAATTAGAAAGAAGCTTTCTGAGAAACTGCTTTGCGATGTGTGAATTCAACTCACTGATTTACAGCTGTATTTCGTGGAGCTGTTTGCTACTCCTGTTTTTGTGGCATGTAAGACCTGATATTTCGCATCGCTTTGAAGAGTATACAGCCAAAGAAAATATCCCCAGATTAAAACGAGAAAGATATTTTCTGAGAAATGTCTTTCTGATCTCTGAATTCATCTCACAGAGTTACACCTTTCTGTTTATATAGCTGTTTGCTAACACTCTTTTCTTTGAATCTGCACAGTGATATTTTGGAGCGCATTGAGGGCTATAGTGAAAAAAAAAATATCTTCAGATAAAAACTGAAAAGAAGCGTTCTTAGAAACTGCATTGTGACGTGTGAACACAACTCACAGAGTTACACTTTTCTGTCCTTTGATCAGTTTGCTAATAGAGTTTTCTTCAAATCTACAATGGAATATTTCTTTGGCCATTGAAGCTTATGATGACAAAGGAAATATCTTCAGATATAAAGTAGAAAGAAGCTTTCTGAGAATCTGCTTTGTGATGTGTGAATTCAACTCACTGAGTTACAGCTCTATTTCATGTAGCTGTTTGCTAATCCTGTTTTTGTGGAATCTGAGACCTGATATTTCGGATTGCTTTGAAGAGTATACAGCCAAAGGAAGTATCCCTAGATAAAAACGAGAAAGAAGTTTTCTGAGAAATGTCTCTCTGATCTCTGAATTCATCTCAGCGTGTTCCACCTTTCTGTTCATGTACCTGTTTACTAACACTCTTCTCTTGGAATCTGCAAAGTGATATTTGGGAGCGAATTGAGGGCTACAGTGAAAAAGGAAATATCTTCAGATAAAAACGGAAAAGAAGCGTTCCGAGAAACTGCATTGTGACTTGTGAATGCAACTCACAGAGTTACAATTTTTTGTTCCTTGATCAGTTTACTAACGATTTTTAAAAAAATCTACAATCGAATATTTCTTTGCCCAATGAAGATTACCATGACAGAGGAAATATCTTCAGAAAAACAGTAGAAATAAGCTTTCTGAGAAAGTGCTTTGTGATGTGTGAATTCAACTCAATGAGTTACAGCTGTATTTCTTGGAGATGTTTGCTAGTCCTGTTTTTGTGGCATGTAAGACCTTATATTTTATATTGCTTTCAAGATTATACAGCCGAGGGGCGGAGCAAGATGGCCGAATAGGAGCAGCTCCAGTCTTCAACTCCCAGCGCCAGCGACACAGAAGACCGGTGATTTCGGCATTTTCAACTGAGGTACTGGGTTCATCTCACTGGGGAGTGCCGGACGATC
>NC_037674.1:58569433-58587617 GCF_003255815.1 Theropithecus gelada
ACTCCTTATACGAAAATTAATTCAAGATGGATTAGAGACTTAAATGTGAGACCTAATACCATTAAAACCCTAGAAGAAAAAATAGGTAGTACCATTCAGGACATAGGCATGGGCAAAGACTTCATGTCTAAAACACCAAAAGCAACGGCAGCAAAAGCCAAAATTGACAAATGGGATCTCATTAAACTAAAGAGCTTCTGCACAGCAAAAGAAACTACCATCAGAGTGAACAGGCAACCTACAGAATGGGAGAAAATTTTTGTAATCTACTCATCTGACCAAGGGCTAATATCCAGAACCTACAAAGAACTCAAACAAATTTACAAGAAAAAAAACAAACAACCCCATCAAAAAGTGGGCAAAGGATATGAACAGACAGTTCTCAAAAGAAGACATTCATACAGCCAACAGACACATGAAAAAATGCTCATCATCACTGGCCATCAGAGAAATGCAAATCAAAACCACAATGAGATACCATCTCACACCAGTTAGAATGGCAATCATTAAAAAGTCAGGAAACAACAGGTGCTGGAGAGGATGTGGAGAAACAGGAACACTTTTACACTGTTGGTGGGATTGTAAACTAGTTCAACCATTATGGAAAACAGTATGGCGATTCCTCAAGGATCTAGAACTAGAAGTACCATATGACCCAGCCATCCCATTACAGGGTATATACCCAAAGGATTATAAATTATGCTGCTATAAAGACACATGCACACGTATGTTTATTGCGGCACTATTCACAATAGCAAAGACTTGGAATCAACCCAAATGCCTATCAGTGACACACTGGATTAAGAAAATGTGGCATATATACACTGTGGAATACTATGCAGCCATAAAAAAGGATGAGTTTGTGTCCTTTGTAGGGACATGGATGCAGCTGGAAACCATCATTCTTAGCAAACTATCACAAGAACAGAAAACCAAACACCGCATGTTCTCACTCATAGGTGGGAACTGAACAATGAGATCACTTGGACTCGGGAAGGGGAACATCACACACGGGGGCCTATCATGGGGAGGGGGGAGGGAGGGATTGCATTCGGAGTTATATCTAATGTAAATGACGATTTGATGGGTGCTGACAAGTTGATGGGTGCAGCACACCAACATGGCACAAATATACATATGTAACAAACCTGCACTTTAGGCACATGTACCCTAGAACTTAAAGTATAATAATAATAATAAATTAATTAATTAAAAATAAATAAATAAATAAATAAATAAAATTAAAATAAATAAATAAATATCTCATACTCTCTACACACATACAAAAAAAAAAGAGAAAGAAATTTTTGAAGAAATGTCTCTATGATCTCTGAATTCATCTCGCAGACTTCCACCTTTCTGTTCATGTAGCTGTTTGCTAACACTCTTCTCGTGGAATATGCAAAGTGATATTTGGGAGCGCTTTTAGACCTACAGCGAAAAAGGAAATATCTTCAGGTAAAAACTGAAAAGAAGCGTTCTGAGAAACTGCATTGTGACGTGTGAATGCAACTCACAGAGTTACACTTTTCTGTTCCTTGATCAGTTTGCTAACACAGTTTTCTTCAAATCAACAATGGGATATTTCTTTTCCCAATGAAGCTTACAGTGACAAAGGAAATATCTTTAGAAAAAAGTAGAAAGAAGCTTTCTGAGAAACTGCTTTGTGATGTGTGAATTAAACTCACTGAGTTACAGCTGTATTTCGTGGAGCTGTTTGCTAGTCCTGTTTTTTGGAATGTAAGACATGATATTTCGGATCGCTTTGAAAAGTATACAGTCAAAGGAAATATCCCTAGATAAAAACGAGAAACAAGTTCTCTTAGAAATGCCTTTCTGATCTCTGAATTCATCTCACAGAGTTCCACTTTTCTGTTCTTGTAGCTGTTTGCTAACACTCTTCTCGTGGAATCTGCAAAGTGATATTTGGGTGCGCAAGAGGGCTACAGTGAAAAAGGAAGTATCTTCAGATAAAAACAGAAGAGAAGCGTTCTGAGAAACTGCATTGTGATGTGTGAATGCAACTCACAGTGTTACACTTTTCCATTCCTCAATCAGTTTTCTAACACAGTTCTCTTCAAATCTACAATGGGATATTTCTTTGCCCAGTGAAGCTTACGGTGAAAAAGGAAATATCTTCAGATAAAAAGTAGAAGGAAGCTTTCTGAAGAACTGCTTTGTGATGTGTGAATTCAACTCACTGAGTTACAGCTGTATTTCGTGTAGATATTTGCCAGTCCTGTTTTTGTGAAATGTAAGACCTGTTATTTTCGATCGATTTGAAGAGTATACAGACATAGGAAATATCCCCAGATAAAAATGAGAAAGAAGTTTTCTGAGAAATGTCTTTCTGATCTCTGAATTCATCTCACAGAGTTCCATCCTTCTGTTCATGTACCTGATTGCTAACACTCTTCTCTTGGATTCTGCAAAGTGATATTTGGGAGCGTATTGAGGGCTACAGTGAAAAAGGATATATCTTCAGATAAAATCTGAAAATAAGCGATCTTAGAAACTGCATTGTGACGTGTGAATGCAACTCACAGAGTTAAACATTTCTGTTCCTTGATCAGTTTGCTAACACAGTTTTCGTCATATCTACAATGGGATATTTCTTTGCCCAATGAAGCTTTCGGTCACAAAGGAAATATCTTCAGATAAAAAGTAGAAAGAGGCTTTCTAAGAAACTGCTTTGTGATGTGTGAATTCAACTCTCTGAGTTACAGCTGTATTTTGTGGAGCTGTTTGCTAGTCCTGTTTTTGTGGAATCTAACACCTGATATTTCGGATCGCTTTGAAGAGAATACAGCCAGAGGAAATATCCCCAGATAAAAACGAGAAAGAAGATTCCTGAGAAATGTCTTTCTGATCTCTGAATTCATCTCACAGAGTTCCACCTTTCTGTTCATGTAGCTCTTAGCTAACACTCTTCTCCTGGACTCTGCAAAGTGATATTTGGGAGTGCATTGAGGGCTACAGTGAAAAAGGAAATATCTTCAGATAAAAACAGAAAAGAGGCGTTCAGAGAAACTGAATTGGGACGAGTGAATGCAACTCACAGAGTTACACTTTTATGCTCCTTGATCAGCTTGCTAACACAGTTTTCTTCAAATCTGCAATGGGATATTTCTTTCCCAATGAAGCTTACGGTGACAATGGAAACATCTCCAGATGAAAAGTAGAAAGAAGTTTCTGAGAAATTGTGCTGTGATGTGTGAATTTAACTCACTGAGTTATAGCTGTATTTCATGGAGCTCTTTGCTAGACCTGTTTTTGTGAAATCTAAGACCTGATATTTCGGATCGCTTTGAAGAGTATACAGCCAAAGGAAATATCCCCAGATAAAATCTAGAAAGAAGTTTCCTGAGAAATGCCTTTCTGATCTGTGAATTCATTTCACAGAGATCCACCTTTCTGTTCATGTAGCTGTTTGCTAACACTTTTCTCGTGTAATCTGCCAAGTGATAGTTGGGAGCACATTGAGGGCTGCAGTGAAAAAGGAAATGTATTCAGAGAAAAACAGAAGAGAAGCGTTCTGAGAAACTGCATTGTGACGAGTGAATGCAACTCACAGAGTTACACTTTTCTGTTCCTTGATCAGTTTGCTAACACAGTTTTTTTCAAATCTGCAATGGGATATTTCTTTGCCCAATGAAGTTAACGATGACAAAGGAAACATTTTCAGATAAAAAGTAGAAAGAAGCTTTCGGAGAAACTGCTTTGTGATGTGTGAATTCAACTCACTGAAGTACAGCTGTATTTCATGGAGCTGTTTGCTAGTCCTGTTTTTGTGGAATGTAAGACCTGATATTTCGGACCGCTTTGAAGAGTATACAGACAAACAAAATATCCCCAGAAAAAAACGAGAAAGAAGTTTTCTCAAAAATGTGTTTCTGATCTCTGAATTCATCTCAAAAAGTTCCACCTTTCTCTTCACATAGCTGTTTGCTATCACTCTTCTCTTGCAATCTGCAAAGTGATATTGGGGAGCGCATTGGGGGCTACAGTGAAAAAGGAAATAGTTCTGAGAAACGGCTTTGTGATGTGTGAATGCAACTCAGAAAGTTACTCTTTTCTGTTCCTTGATCAGTTTGCTAACACAGTTTTCTTCAAATCTGCAATGGGATATTTCTTTGCCCAATGAAGCTTACGGTGACAAAGGAAGTATCCTCAGGTAAAAAGTAGAAAGAAGCTTTCTGAGAAACTGCTTTGTGATGTGTGAATTCAACTCACTGAGTTACAGTTGTATTTCGTGGAGCTGTTTGCTTGTCCTGTTTTTTTGGAATGTAAGACCTGATATTTCGGATCGTTTTGAAGAGTATACAGCAAAGAAAATATCTCGAGATAAAAAAGAGAAAGAAGTTTTCTGAGAAATATCCTTCTGATCTCTGAATTCATCTCACAGATTTCCACCTTTCTGTTCATGGAGCTGTTTGTTAACACTCTTCTCTTGGAATCTGCAAAGTGATATTTGGGAGCGCATTCAGGGATCCAGTGAAAAAGGAAATATCTTCAGATAAAAACTGAAAAGAAGCGTTCTGAGAAACTGCATTGTGACGTGTGAATGCAACTCACAGACTTACACATTTCTGTTCCTTGATCAGTTTGGTAACACAGTTTTCGTCAAATCTACAATGGGATATTTCTTTGCCCAATGAAACTTACAGTGACAAAGGATATATCTTCAGATAAACAGTAGAAAGAAGCTTTCTGAGAAACTGCTTTGTGATTTGTGAATTCAACTCACTGAGTTACAGCTCTATTTCTTGGAGCTGTTTGCTAGTCCTGTTTCTGTGGAATCTAAGACCTGATATTTCGGATCGCTTTGAAGAGTATACAGTCGAAGGAAATATCCCCAGACAAAAAGGAGAAAGAGGTTTCCTGAGAAACGTCTTCAGATCTCTGAATTCATCTCACATAATTCCACCTTTCTGTTCATGTAGCTGTTTTCTAACACTATTCTCGTGAAATCTGCAAAGTGATTTTGGGAGCACATTGAGGGCTACAGTGAAAAACAAAATATCTTCAGATAAAAACTGAAAGGAAGCATTCTGAGAAACTGCATTCTGACGTGTGAATGCAACTCACAGAGTTACACTTTTCTGTTCATTGATCACTTTGCTAACACAGTTTTCTTCAAATCTGCAAGGGGATATTCCTTTGCCCAATGAAGCTAACGGTGACAAAGGAAACATCTTCAGATAAAAAGTATAAAGAAGCTTTCTGAGAACCTGCTTTGTGATGTTTGAATTCAACTCACTGAGTTACATCTGTATTTCATGGAGCTCTCGATAGCCCTGTTTCTGTGTAATCTAAGACCTCATATTTGGAATTGCTTTGAAGAGTGTACAGCCAAAGGAAATATCCCCAGATAAAAAGGAGAAGGAAGTTTTCTGAGAAATGTCTTTCTGATCTCTGAATTCATCTCACAGAGATCCACCTTTCTGTCATGTAGCTGTTTGTTAACACTCTTCTCGTGGAATCTGCAAAGTGATATTTTGGAGCACATTGAGGGCTACAGTGAAAAAGGAAATATCTTCAGATAAAAACTAAAGGAAGCTTTCTGAGAAACTGCTTTGTGATGAGTGAATTCAGCTCACTGAGTTACATCTGTTTTTCGTGGATCTGTTTGGTATTCCTGTTTCTGTGGAATCTAAGACCTGATATTTCAGATCTCTTTGAAGAGTACACAGCCAAAGGAAATATCCCCAGATAAAAACGAGAAAGATATATTCTGAGAAATTTCTGTTTGATCTCTGAATTCATCTCACAGATTTCCACCTTTCTGTTCATGTAGCTGTTTGCCAACACACTACTCCTGGAATCTGCAAAGTGATGTTTGGGAGCACATTGACGGTTACAGTGAAAAAGGAAATATGTTCAGATAAAAACTGAAAAGAAGCGTTCTGAGAAACCGCATTGTGACGTGTGAATGCAACTCACAGAGTTACACTTTTCTGTTCATTGATCAGTTTGCCAACTCACTTTTCTTCAAATCTACAATGGGATATTAATTTGCCCAATGAAGCTTACGGTGACAAAGGAAACATCTTCAGATAAAATGTAGAAGGAATCTTTCTGAGAAACTCTTTGTGATGTGTGAATTCAACTCACTGAGTTATAGTTGTATTTCGTGGAGCTGTTTGTTTGTCCTGTTTTTTTGGAATGTAAGACCTCATACGTAGGATCGCTTTGAAGAGTATACAGCCAAAGGAAATATCCCCAGATAAAAACAAGAAAGAAGTTTTCTGAGCAATGTCTTTCTGATTTCTGAATTCATCTCACAGAGTTCCACCTTTCTGTTCATGTAGGTGTTTGCTAACAGTCTTCTCGTGGAATCTGCAAAGTGATATTTGGGAGCGCATTGAGGGCTATAGTGAAAAAGGAAATATCTTCAGACAAAAACAGAAAAGAAGCTTTCTGAGAAACTGCATTGTAACGTGTGAATGCAACTCACAGAGTTTCACTTTTCTGTTTTTCATCAGTTTGCTAACACAGTTTTCTTCAAATCTACAATAGGATATTTCTTTGCCCACTGAAGGTTACGGGGACAAAGTAAACATCTTCAGATAAAAAGTAGAAAGAAGCTTCCTGAGAAACTGCTTTGTGATGTGTGAATTCAACTCACTGCGTTACAGCTGTATTTCGTGGAGCTGTTTACTAGTCCTGTTTTTGTGGAATATAAGACCTAATATTTCGGATCGCTTTGAAGAGTATACAAACAAGGAAAATATCCCCAGATAAAAACGAGAAAGATGTTTTCTGAAAAACGTCTTTCTGATCTCTGAATTCATCTCACAGAGTTCCACCCTTCTATTCATGTAGCTGTTAGCTAGCACTCTTCTCCTCGACCCTGTAAAGTGATATTTGGGGGCGGATTGAGGGCCACAGTGAAAAAGGAAATATCTTCAGATTATAACATAAAAGAGGCTTTCAGAGAAACTGCATTGTGACGTGTGAATGCAACTCACAGAGTTACACATTTCTGTTCCTTGGTCAGTTTTTTTTAACACAGTTTTCTTCAAATCTACAATGGGATATTTCTTGGCCAATGAAGCTTACGGTGACAAAGGAAACATCTTCAGATAGATTGTAGAAAGAGTTTCCTGAGAAACTGCGCTGTGATGTGTGAATTCAACTCACTGAGTTACAGCTGTATTTCGTGGAGCTGTTTGCTAGTCCTGTTTTTGTGGAATCTGAGACCTGGTATTTCGGATCGCTTTTAAGAGAATACAGAAAAAGTAAATATCCCCGGATAATAATGATACAGAAATTTTCTGAGAAATGTCTTTCTGATCTCTGAATTCATCTCACAGATTTCCACCTTTCTGTTCATGTAGCTGTTTGCTAACACTCTTCTCTTGGAATCTACAAAGTGATATTTGGGAGCGCATTGAGGGCTACAGTGAAAAAGGAAATATCTTCAGATAAAATCTGAAAATAAGCGATCTTAGAAACTGCATTGTGAGGTGTGAATGCAACTCCAAAGAGTTACATATTTCTGTTCCTTGATCAGTTTGCTAACAGTTTTCGTCAAATCTACAATGGGATATTTCTTTGCCCAATGAAGCTTTCGGTGACAAAGGAAAAATCTTCAGATAAAAAGTAGAAAGAATTTTCTGAGAATCTGCACCGTGATGTGTGAATTCAACTCACTGAGTTACCGGTGTATTTCGTGGAGCTGTTTGCTAGTCCCTTTTTTTTTGGAATGTAAAATCTGATATTCCAGATCGCTTTGAAGGGTATACAGCAAAGGAAATATCTCGAGATAAAAACGAGAAAGAAGTTTTCTGAGAAATATCTTTCTGATCTCTGAATTCATCTCACAGAGTTCCACATTTCTGTTCATGTAGCTGTTTGCTAACACTCTTCTCTTGGAATCTACAAAGTGATATTTGGGAGCGAATTGAGGGCTACAGTGAAAAAGGAAATATCTTCAGATAAAAACTGAAAAGAAGCGTTCTAAGAAACTGCACTGTGATGTGTGAATGCAACTGACAGACTTACACATTTCCATTCCTTGATCAGTTTGCTAACACAGTTTTCCACAAATCTACAATGGGATATTTCATTGCCCAATGAAGCTTTCGGTGACAAATGAAACATCTTCAGATAAAAACTAGAAAGAAGCTTTCTGAGAAATTGCTTTGTGATGTGTGAATTCAGCTCACTGAGTTACATCTGTATTTCGTGGAGCTCTCGATAGTTCTGTTTCTGTGGAATCTAAGACCTGATATTTCGAATTGCTTTGAAGAGTGTACAGCCAAAGGAAATATTCCCACATAAATACGGGAAAGAAGTTTCCTGAGAAATATCTTTTTGATCTCTGAATTCATCTAAGAGATCCACCTTTCTGTTCATGTAGCTGTTTGCTAACATTCTTCTCGTGGAATCTGCAAAGTGATATTTAGGAGCACATTGAGGGTTACAGTGAAAAAGAAAATATCTTCCAATAAAAACTGAAAGGAAGCATTCTGAGAAACTGCATTGTGACGTTGAATGCAACTCATAGAGTTACCCTTTTCAGTTCTTTGATCAGTTTGCTAACACAGTTAACTTCAAGTCTTCAATGGGATATTACTTTGACCAATAAAGCTTACGGTGAACAAGGAAACATCTTCAGATAAAAAGTAGAAAGAAGCTTTCTGAGAAACTGCTTTGTGATGTGTGAATTCAGCTCACTGTGTTACATCTGTATTTCATGGAGCTGTTTTGGTAGTCCTGTTTATGTGGAATGTAAGAACTGATATTTCGGATCGCTTTGAAGAGTGTTCTGCCAAAGGAAATATCCCCAGAAAAAAACGAGAAAGAATTTTCCTGAAAAATGGCTCTCTGATCTCTGAATTCATGTCACAGATTTCCACCTTCTGTTCATGTAGCTGTTTGCAAACAGTCTTCTCGTGGAATCTGCAAAGTGATATTTGGGAGCCCATTGAGGGCTACAGTGAGAAAGGAAACATCTTCTGATAAAAACTGAAAAAAAACGTTCTCAGAAACTTCATTGTCACGTGTGAATGCAACTCACAGAGTTACACTTTTCTGTTCATTGATCAGTTTGCTAACACAGTTTTCTTCAAATCTGCAATGGAATATTTCTTTGCCCAATGAAGCTCACGGTGACAAAGGAATTGTCTTGAGATAAAAAGTAGAAAGAAGCTTTCTGAGAAACTGCTTTCTGATGTGTGAATTCAACTCACTGAGTTACATCTGCATTTCATGGAGCTGTTTGTTAGTACTGTTTCTGTGGAATCTAAAACCTGATATTTCGGATCCCTTTGAAGAGTATACAGCCCAAGGAAATATCCCCAGATAAAAACAAAAAAGATATTTTCTGAGAAAAGCCTTTCTGAACTCTGCATTCATCTCACAGAGATCCACCTTTCTGTTCATGTAGCTGTTTGTTAACACTCTTCTCGTGGAATCTGCAATGTGATATTTGGGAGCACATTAATGGTTACAGTGAAAAAGGAAATATCTTTAGATAAAAAGTGAAAAGAAGCGTTCTGAGAAACTGAATTGTGACGTGTGATTGCAACTCACAGAGTTACACTTTTCTGTTCTTTGATCAGTTTCCTAACACAGTTTTCTTCAAATCTGCAATGGGATATTTCTTTGTCCAATGAAGCTTACGGTGACAAAGTAAACATCTTGAGATGAATAGTAGAAACAAGCTTTCTGAGAAACTGCTTTGTGATGTGTGAATTCAGCTCACTGAGTTACATCTGCATTTCGTTGAGCTGTTTGCTAGTCCTGTATTTGTGGAATGTAAGACCTGATATTTCGAATCGCTTTGAAGAGTATACAGACAAAGGAAATATCCCCAGATAATAACGAGGAAGAAGTTTCCTGACAAATGTCTTTCTGATCTCTGAATTCATCTCACAGAGCTCCACCTTTCTGTTCATGTAGCTGTTTGCTAACACTCTTCTCATGAAATCTGCAAAGTGATATTTGGGAGCACATTGAGGGCTACAGTGAAAAAGGAAATATCTTCAGATAAAAACTGAAAAGAAGCGTTCTGAGAAACTGCATTGTGACGTGTGAATGCAACTCACAGTATTACACTTTTCTGTTCATTGATCAGTTTGCTAACACAGTTTTCTTCATATCTGCAATGGGATATTTCTTTGCCCATTGAAGCTTGTGGTGACAAATGAAACATCTTCAGATAAAAACTAGTAAGAAACTTTCTGAGAAACTGTGCTGTGATGTGTGAATTCAACTCACTGAGTTACACCTGTATTTGGTGGAGCGCTTTGGTAGTCCTGTTTCTGTGGAATCTAAGACCAGATATTTCGGATCGCTTTGAAGGGTACACAGCCAAAGGAAATATCCCCAGATAAAAAGGAGAAAGATGTTTTCTGAGGAATGTCTTTCTGATCTCTGAATTCATCTCACCGAGTTCCACCTTTCTGTTCATGTAGCTGTTTGCTAACACTCTTCTCGTGGAATCTGCAAAGTGATATTTGGGAGCACATTGAGGGCTTCAGTGAAAAAGGAATTATATTCAGATAAAAACTGAAAAGAAACGTTCTGAGAAACTGCATTGTGTCGTGTGAATGCAAATTACAGAGTTACACTATGCTGTTCATGGATCAGTTTGCTAACACAGTTTTCTTCAAATCAGCAATGGGATATTTTTTGCCCAATGAAGCTTACGGTGACAAAGGAAACATCTTCAGATAAAAAGTAGAAAGAAGCTTTCTGAGAAACTGCTTTGTGATGTGTGAATTCAGCTCACTGAGTTACATCTGTATTTCGTGAAGCTTTTTCTAGTCCTGTTTATGTGGAATCTGAGACCTGATATTTCAGCTCGGTTTTAAGAGTATACAGCCATAGGAAATATCCCCAGATAAAAACGAGAAAGAAGTTCCCTGAGAAATCTCTTTCTGATATCTGAATTCATCTAACTGATATCCACCTTTCTGTTCATGTAGCTGTTTGCTAACCCTCTTCTCGTGGAATCTGCAACGTGATATTTGGGAGCGCATTGATTGCTACAGTGAAAAAGGATATATCTTCAGATAAATACTGAAAGGAAGCGGTCTGAGAAACTTCTATCTGATTTATGCCTTCATCTCACAGAGTTCCATCTTTCTGTTCATGTAGGTGTTTGCTAACACTCGTCTCATGGAATCTGCAAAGTGATATTTGAGATCGCATTGAGGGCTACAGTGAAAAAGGATATATCTTCAGATAAATACTGAAAGGAAGCGTTCTGAGAAACTTCTATGTGACCTGTGCATTCATCTCACAGAGTTCCAACTTTCTGTTAATGTGGCTGTTTGGTAACTCTCTTGTAGTGGAATTTGCAAAGTGATATTTGGGAGCGCATTGAGGGCTACAGTGAAAAAGGAAATATCTTCAAATAAAAACCGAAAGGTAGCGTTCTGAGAAACTTCTATGTGACTGTAGATTCATCTCACAGAGTTCCACCTTTCTGTTCATGTAGCTGTTTGCTAACACTCTTCTTGTGGAATATGCTAAGTGATATTTGAGAGCACATTGATGGCTACAGTGAAAAAGGAAATATCTTCACATAAAAACTGAAAGGAAGCATGCTGAGAAACTTCTATGTGACCAGTGCATTCATCTCCCAGAGTTTCACCTTTCTGTTCATGTAGCTGTTTGCTAACACTCTTCTCGTGGAATCTAGAAAGTGATATTTGAGAGCGCATTGAAGGCTACAGGGTAAAAGGAAATATCTTCAGAAAAAAATTGAAAAGAAGCATTCTGAGAAACTTCATCGTGACATGTGAATGCAACTCACAGAGTTACACTTTTCTATTCATAGATCAGTTTGCTAACACAATTTTCTTCAAAACTGCAGTGGGATATTTCTTTGCCCTATGAAGCTTATGGTGACAGAGGAAATATCTTCAGATAAAAAGTAGAAAGAAGCTTGCTGAGAAACTGTTTTGTGATGTGTGAATTCAAGTCACTGAGTTAAAACTGTATTTAATGGAGCTGTTTGGTAGTCCAGTTTTTGTTGAATCTGAGAACCGATATTTCGGATTGCTTGGAGGAGTATATAGCCAAAGGAAATATCAATAGATAAAAATGAGATAGAAGACTTCCGAGAAATGTCTTCCTGATCTCTGAGTTCATCTCACAGAGTTCCACCTTTGTGTTCATGTAGCTGTTGGCTAACACTCTTCTTGTGGAATCTGCTAAGTGATATTTTTGAGCGCATTAAGGGATACAGTGGAAAAGGAAATATCTTCTGATAAAAACTGAGAGGAAGCGTTCTGAGAAACTTCTCTGTGACCTCTGCATTCTTCTCACAGAGTTCCATCTTTCTGTTCATGTAGCTGTTTGCTAACACTCGTCTCGTGGAATCTGCAAAGTGATATTTGGGAGCACATAGAGGGCGACAGTGAAAAAGAAAATATCTTCAGATAAAAACTGAAAGGAAACTTTCTCAGAAATTTCTATGTGACCTTTGCATTCATCTCAGCGAGTTCCACCTTTTTGTTCATGTAGCTGTTTGGTAACACTCTTCTCGTGGAAACTGCTAAGTGATATTTTGGAGCACACTGAGGGCTACAGTGAAAAAGGAAATATCTTCAGATAAAAACTGAATGGAAGCGTTCTGAGAAACTTCTATGTGAACTGTGAATTCACTTCACAGAGTCCCACCTTTCTGTTCATGTAGCTGTTTGCTTATACTCTTCTCGTGGAATCTGCTAAGTGATATTTCGGAGCGCATTGACGGCTACAGTGAAAAAGGAAATAACTTCAGATAAAATCTGAAAAGAAGCGTTCTGAGAAACTGCATTGTGACGAGTGAATGCAACTCACAGAGGAACACTTTTGTGTTCATTGATCAATTAGCTAATACAGTTTTCTTGAAATCTACAGTGGGATATTTCTTTGCCCAAGGAAGCTGACGGTGACAAAGGAAATATCTGCAGATAAAAAGTAGAAAGAAGCTTTCTGAGAAACTGCTTTGTGATGTGTGAATTCAACTCACTGAGTTACAGCTGTATTTCATGGAGCTGTTTCCTAGTCCAGTTTTTGTTGAATCTAAGAACCGATATTTCGGATCGCTTGGAGGAGTATACAGCCAAAGAAAATATCCCCAGATAAAAACGAGAAAGAACATTTCTGAGAAATGTCTTTCTGATCTCTGAGTTCATCTCACAGAGTTCCACCTTTCTGTTCATGTTCCTGTTTGTTAACACTCTTCTCGTGGAATCTGCAAAGATAATTTGGAGGCTCATTGAGAGCTACAGTGAAAAAGGAAATATCTTCAGATAAAAACTGAAAGAAGGCATTCTGAGAAACTCTTGTGTCCTGTGCATTTGTCTCATAGAGTTCAACCTTTCTGTTCATGTAGCTGTTAGCTAATACTCTTTTGGTGGAATCTGTAAAGTGATATTTGGGAGCACATTGAGGGCTACAGTGAAAAAGGAATATCTTCAGATAAAAACTGAAAAGAAGCGTTCTGAGAAACTGCATTGTGACGTGTGAATGCAACTCACAGAGTTATACTTTTCTGTTCATTGATCAGTTTGCTAACACAGTTTACTTCAAATCTGCAATGGGATATTTCTTTGCCCAATGAAGCTTACCATGACAAAGGAAACATCTTCAGATAAAAAGTAGAAAGAAGCCTTCTGAGAAACTGCTTTGTGATGTGTGAATTCAGCTCTTGAGTTACATCTGTATTTCATGGAGCTGTTTGGTAGTCCTGTTTCTGTGGAATCTAAGACCTGATATTTCGGATCCTTTTGAAGAGTATACAGCCAAAGGAAATATCCCCAGATAAAAACGAAAAATGTGTTTTCTGAGAAATGTCTTTCTGATCTGTGAATTCATCTCACAGAGTTCCACCTTTCTGTTCATGTAGCTGTTTCCTAAAACTCTTCTCCTGTAATCTGCAAAGTGATATTTCGGAGCACATTGAGGGCTACAGTGAAAAAAGAAATATCTTCAGATAAAAACAGAAAAGAAGCGTTCTGAGAAACTTCATTGTGACGTGTGCACACAACTCACAGAGTTTCACTTTTCTCTTCATTGATCAGTTTGCTAACACAGTTGTCTTCAATTCTGCAATGGGATATTTCTTTGCCCAAAGAAGCTTACGGTGACAAAGGAAACATCTTCAGATAAAAAGTAGAAAGAAGCTTTCTGAGAAACTGCTTTGTGATGTGTGAATTCAACTCACTGAGTTACATCTGTATTTTGTGGATCTGTTTGCTAGTCCTGTTTTTGTGGAGTCTAAGACCTGATATTTTACCTCTCATTGAAGAGTATTCATCCAAAGGAAATATCCCCAGATAAAGGGAGAAAGAAGTTTCCTGAGAAATGTCTTTCTGATCTCTGAATCATCTCACAGAGATCCACATTTCTGTTTTTATAGCTGTTTGCTAACACTCCTCTCGTGGAATCAGGAAATTGATATTTGCAAGCACATTGAAGGCTACAGTGAAAAAGGAAATATCTTCAGATAAAAACTGAAAAGAAGCCTTCTGAGAAATTGCATTGTGAAGTGTGAATGCACCTCACAGGGTTACACTTTTCTGTTCATTGATCAGTTTGCTAACACAGTTTTCTTCAAATCTGTAGTGGGATATTTCTTTGCCCAATGAAGCTTCCCATGACAAAGGAAACATCTTCAGATAAAAACTAGAAAGAAGCCTTCTGAGAAACTGCTTTGTGATGTTTGAATTCAGCTCACTGAGTTACATCTGTATTTCGTGAAACTGTTTGGTTGTCCTGTTTCTGTGGAATCTGAGACCTGATATTTCAGCTCGCTTTGAAGAGTATACAGCCAAAGGAAATATCCACAGATAAAAACGAGAAAGATGTTTTCTGAGAAATGTCTCTTTGATCTCTGAATTCATCTCACAGAGTTCCACCTTTCTTTTCATGTAGCTGTTTGCTAACAAACTTCTCGTGGAATCTGGAAAGTGATATTTAGGAGTACATTGAGGGCTACAGTGAAAAAGGAAATATCTTCAGATAAAAAGTAGAAAGAAAACTGTGTTACCAAACTGAAGGGGATATTTCCTTTGGCTGTATATTCCTCCAAGTGATCTGAAATATCGGTTCTCAGTGTCAACAAAAACTGGACTAGCAAACAGCTCCCTGAAATACAGCTGTAACTCAGCGAGTTGAATTCACACATCACAAAGCAGTTTCTCAGAAAACTTCTTTCTACTTTTTATCTGAAGATTGTCCTTTGTCACCATTGGGCAAAGAAATATGCCACTGCAGTTTTGAAGAAAACTGTGTTAGCAAACTGATCAATGAACAGAAAAGTGTAACTCTGTGAGTTGCATTCACACGTCACAATGCAGTTTCTCAGAACGCTTCTTTTCAATTTTTATCTGAAGATATTTCTTTTTTCACTGTAGCCGTCAATGGGCTCCCAAATATCATTTAGCTGATACCATGAGCAGAGTGTGAGCAAACAGCTACATAAACAGTAAGGTGTAACTCTGGGAGATGAATGCATAGGGTACATAGAAGTTTCTCAGAATGCATCCTTTCAGTATTTATCTGAAGATATTTCCTTTTTCACTGTAGCCCTCAATGCGCTCCCAAATATCACTTTGCAGATCCCACGAGAAGAGTGTTAGCAAAGAGGTACATGAAGAGAAAGGTGGAACTCTGTGACATGAACTCAGAGGTCAGAAAGACATTTCTCAGAAATTTTCTTTCTCGTTATTACCTGGGGATATTTCCTTTGGCTGTATACTCCTCCAAGTGATGCGAAATATCGGTTCTCAGATTGAATAAAAACTGGACTAGCAAACAGCTCCATGAAATACAGCTATAACTCAGTGAGTTGAATTCACACACCACAAAGCAGTTTCTCAGAAAACTTCTTTCTACTTTTTATCTGAAGATATTTCCTTTGTCACCGTAATCTTCACTGGGCAAAGAAATATCCCACTGAAAATTTCAAGAAAAGTGTGTTAGCAAACTGATCAATGAACAGAAAAGCGTAACTCTGTGAGTTGCATTCACACGTCACAATGCAGTTTCTCAGAACGGTTCTTTTCAGTATTTATCTGAAGATATTTCCTTTTTCACTGTAACGGTCAAAGCGCTCCCAAACATCACTTAGGAAATTCCATGAGAAGAATGTTACGAAACAGTTACATGAACAGAAAGGTGGAACTCTGTGAGATGAATGCACAGATCACAAATAAATTTCTCAGAACCTTTCCTTTCAGTTTTTATCTGAAGATATTTCCTTTTTCACTCTAGCACTCAATGTGCTCCTAAATATCACTTTGCAGATTCCACAAGAATAGTGTTAGCAAACAGCTACATGAACAGAAAGGTGGAACTCTGTGAGGAGATTTCAGAGATTAGAAAGGCATTTCTCAGAAATCTTCTTTCTCATTTTTATCTGGGGATTTTTTTTTGACTGTATACTCTTCAAAGCGAGCTGAAATATCAGGTCTTAGATTCCACAAAAACAGGACTTCCAAACAGCTCCACGAAATACAGATGTAACTCAGTGAGCTGAATTCACACATCACAAAGGAGTTTCTCAGAAAGCTTCTTTCTAGTTTTTATCAGAAGTTGTTTCCTTTGTCACCATAAGCTTCATTGGGTAAAGAAATATCCCATTGCAGGTTTGAAGAAAACTGTGTTAGCAAACTGGTCAAAGAACAGAAAAGTGTAACTCTGTAAGTTGCATTCACACGTCACAATGAAGTTTATCAGAACGCTTCTTTTCAGTTTTTATCTGAAGATATTTCCTTTTTCACTGTAGCCCTCAATGTGCTCCCAAACATCACTTTGCAGATTGCACGAGAACCGTGTTAGCAAACAGCTACATGAACAGAAGGGTGGAACTCTGTGAGAAGAATTCAGATATCAGAAAGACATTTCTCAGGAAACATCTTTCTAATTTTTATCTGGGGATATTTCCTTTGGCTGTATACTCTTCAAAGCGATCGGAAATATCAGGTGTTAGATTCCACAGAAACAGGACTACCAAACAGGTCCACGAAATACAGATGTAATTCAGTGAGTTGAATTCACACAATACCAAGCAGTTTCTCAGAAAGCTTCTTTCTACTTTTTATCTGAAGATGTTTCCTGTGTCACTGTAAGCTTCACTGGGCAAAGAAATATCCCACTGCATATTTGAAGAAAACTGTGTTAGCAAACTGATCAAAGAACAGAAAAGTGTAACTCTGTGAATTGCGTTCACACGTCACAATGAAGTTTCTCAGAATGCTTCGTTTCAATTTTTATCTGAAGATATTTCCTTTTTCACTGTAGCCCTTAATGTGCTCCCAAATATCTCTTGTAGATTGCACGAGAAGAGTGTTATCAAACAGCTACATGAACAGAAAGGTGGATCTCTGTAAGATGAATTCAGAGATCAGAAAGACATTTGTCAGGAAACTTCTTTCTCCTTTTTATCTGAGGATATTTCCTTTGACTGTATACTCTTTAAAGCGATGTGAAATATCAGGTCTTAGATTCCACAGAAACAGTACTATGAAACAGGTACACGAAATACAGATGTATTTCCGTGAGTTGAATTCACACATCACCAAGCAGTTTCTCAGAAAGCTTCTTTCTAGTTTTTATGCAAAGATGTTTCCTTTGTCATCGTAAGGTTCATTGGGCAAAGAAATATCCCATTGAAGATTGAAGAAAACTCTGTTAGCAAACTGATCAATGAACGGAAAAGTGTAACTCTGTAACTTGCATTCACACGTCACAATGTATTTTCTCAGAACGCTTCTTTTTAGTTTTTGTGTGAAGATATTTCCTTTTTCACCGTAAGCTTCATTGGGCAAAGAAATATTCCATTGCAGGTTTGGAGAAAACTGTGTTAGCAAACTGATCAATGAACAGAAAAGTGTAACACTGTGAGTTGCATTCACATGTCACAATGCAGTTTCTCAGAACGCTTCTTTTTTTTTTAAAATTTATTTATTATTATTATACTTTAAGTTGTAGGGTACATGTGCATAACGTGCAGGTTTGTTACATATGTATACTTGTGCCATGTTGGTGTGCTGCACCCATCAACTCGTCATTTACATCAGGTATAACTCCCAATGCAATCCCTCCCCCCTCCCCCCTCCCCATGATAGGCCCCGGTGTGTGATGTTCCCCTTCCTGAGTCCAAGTGATCTCATTGTTCAGTTCCCCCCTATGAGTGAGAACATGTGGTGTTTGGTTTTCTGTTCTTGTGATAGTT
>NC_037674.1:58602582-58623790 GCF_003255815.1 Theropithecus gelada
TTTTTGAATTTCCAGCTTTTCTGCCCTGCTTTTTCCCCATCTTTGTGGTTTTATCTGCCTCTGGTCTTTGATGATGGTGACGTACTGATGGGATTTTGGTGTGGGTGTCCTTCCTGTTTGTTAGTTTTCCTTCTAACAGTCAGGACCCTCAGCTGAAGGTCTGTTGGAGATTGCTTGAGGTCCACTCCAGACCTTGTTTGCCTGGGTATCAGCAGCCAAGGCTGCAGAAGATAGAATATTGCTGAACAGCGAGTGCACCTGTCTGATTCTTGGTATGGAAGCTTCCTCTCAGGGTTGTAGTCCACTGTTTGAGGTGTGGGGGTGTCGGTCTGCCCCTAGTGGGGGATGTCTTCCAGTTAGGCTACTCAGGGGTCAGGGATCCGCTTGAGTAGGTAGTCTGTCCGTTCTCAGATCTCAACCTCCGTGTTGGGAGATCCACTGCTCACTTCAAAGCTGTCAGACAGAGTCTTTTGCATCTGCAAAAGTTTCAGCTGCTTGTTGTTGTTGTTGTTGTTATTTAGCTGTGCCCTGTCCCCAGCGGTGGAATCTACAGAGACCGGCAGGACTCCTTGAGCTGCTGTGAGTTCCACCCAGTTCGAGCTTCCCAGCCACTTTGTTTATCTACTTAAATCTCAGCAATGGCGGGCGCCCCTCCCCCAGCCTCGTTGCTGCCTTGCCGCGAGATCACAGACTGCTGTGCTAGTAATGAGGGAGAGTCCGTGGGTGTGGGACCCTCCCGGCCAGGTGTGGGATATAGTCTCCTGGTGTGGCCGTTTGCTAAGATCCTTGGTAGAGCGCAGTATAGGGGTGGAAGTTACCCGATTTTCCAGGTGTTGTGTGTCTCAGTTCCCCTGGCCAGGAAAAGGGATTCCCTTCCCCCTTGCACTTCCCAGGTGAGTCAATGCCTCGCCCTGCTTCAGCTCTCTCTGGTCGGGCTGCAGCAGCTGACCAGCACTGATTGTCAGGCACTCTCTATTGAGATAAACCCAGTACCTCAGTTGAAAATGCAGAAATCACCTGTCTTCTGTGTCGCTCGCCCTGGGAGTTGGAGACTGGAGCTGTTCCTATTCGGCCATCTTGCTCCGCCATGAGTCTTCTTTCTCGTTTTTATCTGATTATATTTCCTTTTCTACCATAGCCTTCAATGTGCTCCCAATTATCACTTTGCAGATTCCACGAGAAGAGTCTTAGCAAACAGCTTCAGGAACAGAAAGGTGGAACTCTGTGAGATGAATTTACAGATCAGAAAGCAATTTCTCAGAAAACTTCTTTCTCGTTTTTATGTGAGGATATTTCCTTTGGCCGTATAGTATTCAAAGTGATCCAAAATATCAGGTCTTAGATTCCACAAAACCAGGACTAGCAAACAGCTCCACGAAATACAGCTGTAACTCACTGAGTTGAATGCACACATCACAAAGCATTTTCTCAGAAAGCTTCTTTCTACTTTTCATCTGAAGATATTTCCTTTGTCACCTCAGGCCCCAATGCGCTCCCAAATATCACTTTGCAGTTTCCACGAAAACAGTGTTAGCAAACTGCTCCGTGAAGACTAAGGTGTAACTCTCTGAGACGAATTAACGCACCACAAAGAAGTTTCTCAGAAAGCTTCTTTCACGTTTTTAATTGAAGATATTTCCTTTCTCAGCATAGGCCTCAATACAATCCAATATAGCCCTTCTCACATTCCCTAAAGACAGTGGTAATACACGGCTCCATGATGTGAATTTATAACTCTCTAAAATGAACTCATACATCATAAAGCGGTATCTTTGAAAGCTTCCTTCTAGTTTTCATCTAAGGATATTACCTGTTTCACCATAAGCCTCAATGCGCTTCCAAATATCACTTTGCAGATTCCACGAAAACACTGTTAGCAAACTTCTTCATGAAGAGAAAGGTGTAACTCTGTGAGATGAATTCACACATCACAAATCAATTTCTCAGAAAGCTTCTTTCTGGTTTTTATCTGAGGTTGTTTCCTCTGTCTGAGGAGTCTTCATAGTGATCAAAAATTTCCCTTCTGAGATACCCTTCTTTTTCAGAGGACATTTCCTTTGTCACGCTAAGATTCTTTGAGCTAAGGAGTATCTGACTGCAGATTTCAAGGAAACTGTTCTAGCAAACTAATCAATGAATAGGAAAGTGTATCTCTGTGAGTTGCATTCACACGTCTCAGAACATTTCTTTCCAGTTTTTATTTGTGGATACTTCTTTCTTCACCAGAGCCCCCAATGTGCTCCCAAACATCACTTGGCAGATTCCATGAGAACAGTGTTAACAAATTGCTTCATGAAGACTAAGTTGTAACTCTGAGAGATGAATTCATATATCACAGAGAAGTTTCTCAGAACGCTTCTTTCCAGTTGTTATTTGTGGATATTTACTTTTTCACCATAGGCCTCAATGCGCTCCCAAATATCACTTTACAGATTCCACATAAAGAGTGTTAGCAAACTGCTATAAGAAGGGAAAGGTGAATTTCTGTGTGATGAATTCACATGTCAGAAAGCAAGTTCTCAGAAAGCTTCTTTCTAGTTATTATCTGAGGATACTTCCTTTTTCACCATAGGCCGCAAAGCACTCCCAAATATCAATTTGCAGTTCCAGGAGAACAGTGTTAGCAAACTGCCTCATGAAGACTAAGTTGTAACTCTGGGAGATGAATTCATATATCACACAGAAGTTTCTCAAAAAGCTTGTTTCCCGTTTTTATCTGAGGATATTTCCTTTGTCCTTATATTCTTCAAAGTGATCCGAAATATCAGTTCTCAGATTCCACAAAAAAAAGGGCTAGCTAACGGCTCCTTGAAATACAGGTGTAACTCAGTGAGTGGAATTCACATTTCACAAAGCAGATTCTCAGAAAGCTTCTTTCTAGTTTTTGTGTGAGGATATTTTCTATCTCACCCTTAGCTTCATTGCACTAAGAAGTATCCGAGTGCAGATTGCAAGAAAACTGTGTTAGCAAACTGATCAATGAAAAGGAACGTGTATCTCTGCGAGTTGCATTCACACATCACAATGCAGTTTCTCAGAACGCTTATTTGATGTTTTTATCTGTGGGTATTTCCTTTCCAACCATAGGACTCAATGCGCTCCCAAATATCACTTTACAGATTCCACGAAAACAGTGTTAGCCAACTGCTAAGAGAAGGGAAAGGAGAATCTCTGTGTGATGAATTCACAAATCCGAAAGAAAGTCTCAGAAAGCTTCTTTCTAGTTATTATCTGAGGATACTTTCTTTTTCACCACAGGCCTCAAAGCGCTCCCAAATATCAATTTGCAGATTCCAGGAGACCAGTGTTAGCAAAATGCTTCATGAAGACTAAGTTTTAAATCTGGAAGATGAATTCATATATCACAAAGAAGTTTCTCAGAAAGCTTCTTTCACGTTTTTATCTGAGGATATTTCCTTTGTCCTTATACTCTTCAAAGAGATCCGAGATATCAGTTCTCAGATTCCACAAAAAAAGGGCTAGCAAAAGGCTCCAAGAAATACAGGTGTAACTCAGTGAGTTGAATTCACACATCATAAAGTAGTTTCTCAGAAAGCTTCTTTCTAGTTTTTTTTCAGAGGATATTTCCTTTGTCATGCTAAGATTCATTACGCTGAGAAGTATCCGATTGCAGAATTCAAGGAAACTGTTCTAGCAAACTAATCAATGAATAGGAAAGTGTATCTCTGTGAGTTGCATTCACACGCCAGAATGCAGTTTCTCAGAATGCTTCTTTCCAGTTTTTATTTGTGGATATTTCCTTTTTCACCAGAGCCCCCAATGCACTCCCAAATATCACTTTGCAGATTGCACGAGAAGAGTGTTAGCAAACAGCTACATGAACAGAAAGGTGGAACTCTGTGAGATTAATTCAGAGGTCAGAAAGACATTTCTCAGAAAACTTCTTTCTCGTTTTTATCTGGGGATATTTCCTTTGGCTGTATACTCTTCAAAGCGATCCGAAATATCAGTTCTCAGATTCCACAAAAATTGGACTAGCAAACAGCTCCATGAAATACAGCTGTAACTCAGTGAGTTGAATTCACACATCACAAAGCAGTTTCTCAGAAAGCTTCTTTCTACTTTTTATCTGAAGATATTTCCTTTGTCACCGTAAGCTTCATTGGGCAAAGAAATATCCAACTGCAGTTTTGAAGAAAACTGTGTAGCAAACTGATCAATGTACAGAAAAGTGTAGCTCTGTGAGTTGCATTCACACGTCCCAATGCAGTTTCTCAGAATGCTTCTTTTCAGTTTTTATCTGAAGCTATTTCCTTTTTCACTGTAGCCCTCAGTGCTCTCCCAAATACCACTTTGGAGATTCCACGAGTACAGTGATAGCGAACAGTATCATGAACTCAAAGGTGGAACTCTGTGAGATGAATTTACAGATCACGAAGAAGTTACTCAGAAAGCTTCTTTCTCGTTTTTATCTGATTATATTTCCTTTTCCACCATAGCCCTCAATGCGATCCCAAATATCACTTTTCAGATTCAATGAAAACAGTGTTACCAAACGGATTCATGAACAGATAGGTGGAATACTGTGAGATGAATTCACAGACTGCAAAGGAGTTTCTCAGAAAGCTTCTTTCTCATTTTCACCTGAGGATATTTCCTTTTTCCGTATAGTCTTCAAAGCGATTCGAAATATCACTTCTCAGATTCCACAAAAACAGGGCTGGCAAACGGGTCCAGGAAATACAGGTGTAACTTAGTGAGTTGAATTCACACATCACAAAGCAGTTTCTCAGAAATCTTCCTTCTACTTTTTGTCTGAGCATCTTTCCTTTGTCACTGTAAGCTTCATTGCACTAAGAAATATCCCATTGCAGATTTGAAGAAAACAGAGTTAGCAAACTAATCAATGAAAAGAAATGTGTAACTCTGTGAGTTGCATTAACTCATCACAAAGCAGTTTCTCAGAAGGCTTCTTTCTAGTTTTTATCTGAGGATATTTCGTTTTTCACCAAAGCCCTCAATGCGCTCCAAAATATCACTTTTCAGATTCCACCAGAACAGTGTTAGCAAACGGCTTCATGAACAGAAAAGTGGAATTCTCTGAGATGAATTCACAGATTACAAAGAAGTTTCTCAGAAAGCTTCTTTCTCGTTTTTATCTGATTATATTTCGTTTTCCACCATAGCCCTCAATGCGCTCTGAAATATCTCCATGTAGATTCCACCAGAACAATATTAGCATACAGCTTCATTTACAGAAAGGTGGAAATCTGTGAGATGAATTCAGAGAACAGACAGAAATTTCTCCGAAAAATTTTTTCTCTTTTTTGTCTGAGGATATTTACTTTTTCCATGTGGTCTTCAAAGCAGTTTGAAATGTCAGTTTTCAGATTACACAAAAACAGTGCTAGCATGCAGCCCCATGAAATACACGTGTAACTCAGTGAGTTGAATTCACACATCACAAAGCAGTTTCTCAGAAAACTTCTTTCTACTTTTTATCTGAGAATAGTTCCTTTGTCACCGTAAGCTTCATTGCACTAAGAAACATCCCATTGCAGATTTCAAGAAAACAGAATTAGCAAACTGATCAATGAAAAGAAAAGTGTAACTATATGAGTTGCATTCATATGTCACAAAGCAGTTTCTCAGAACACTTCTTTCCAGTTTTTATCTGTGGATATTTCGTTTGTCACCATAGCCCCCAGTGCACTCACAAATATCACTTTGCAGATTCCACGAGAACAGTGTTAGCAAATGGCTTCATTAACAGAAAGGTGGAACTCTGTGATGAATTCGCAGATCACGAAGAAGTTTCTAAGAAAGCTTCTATCTTGTTTTTAATCTGATTATATTTCCTTTTCCACCATAGCCCTCAATGCACTTCAAAATATCACTTTGCAGATTCCACGAGAACAGTATTAGCAAACAGTTTCATTAACGCTAAGGTGGAACTCTGTGAGATGAATTCACAGAACAGAAAGGAATTTCTCAGAAAACTTCTTTCTCTTTCTTACTTGAGGATATTTCCGCTTTCCATATTGTCTTCAATGTGATTTGAAATATCATTTCTCGGATTCCACAAAAACAAGGCTACCAAACGGCTGCATGAAATACAGTTGTAACTCAGTCAATTGAATTCACAGAACACAAAGAAGTTTCTCAGAAAGCTTCTTTCTCCTTTTTATCTGAGGATATTTCCTTGCTCACTGTAAGCTTCATTGCACTAAGAAATATCTCATTGCAGATTTCAAGAAAACAGAATTAGCAAACTGATCAATGAAAAGAAAAATGTAACTCTGTGAGTTGCATTCATACTTCACAAAGCATTTTCTAAGTAAGCTTCTTTCCAGTTTTTATCTGAGAATATTTCCTTTTCCACCATAGCACTCAATGGGCTCCCAAATATCACTTTACGGTTTCCACGAAAACAGGGTTAGCAAATGGCTTCTTGAACAGAAAGGTGGAATCCTGTGAGATGAATTCACAGATCACAAAGAAGTTTCTCAGAAAGCTTCTTACTAGTTTTTATCTGAATATATTTTCTTTTCCACCATAGCCCTCAATGCCCTCACATATATCAATTTGCAGATTCCACGAGAACAGTGTTAGCAAAGGCTTCATGAACACAAAGGTGGAACTCTGTTAAATGAATTCACAGATCACAAAGAAGTTTCTCAGAAAGCTTCTTTCTCGTTTTTATCTGATTATATTTCCTTTTCCACCATAGTTCTCAGTGCACTCACAAATATCTCTTTGCAGATGCCACGAAAACACTATTAGCAAACAGCTTCATGAAGGGATAGGTGAAACTCTGTGAAATGAATTCACAGAACAGAAACGAATTTCTCAGAAAACTTCCTTCTCGTTTATATCTGAGGATATTCTCTTAGGCCATATTGTCTTCAAAGCAATCCGAAATGTCAGTTCTCAGATTCCACAAAAACAGGGCTAGCAAACAGCTCCATGAAACACAGGTGCAACTTAGTGAGTTGAATCCACACATCACAAAGCAGTTTCTCAGAAAACTTCTTTCTACTTTTTTTCTGAGAATATTTCCATTGTCACCATAAGGTTCATTGCGCTAAGAAATATCCCATTGCAGATTTCAAGAAATCACAGTTAGCAAACTGATCAATGAAAATAAATGTGTAACTATTTGAGTTGCATTCACACTTCACAAAGAAGCTTCTCAGATCGTTTCTTTCCAGTTTTTATCAGAGGATATTTCCTTTTTCACCAGAGCCCTCAGTGTGCTCCCAAATATCACTTGGCAGATTCCACAAAAACAGTGTTAGCAAACGGATTCATGAACAGATAGGTGGAATTCTGAGAGATCAATTCACAGATGACAAAGAAGTTTCTCATAAAGCTTTTTTCTCATTTCCATCTGAGGATATTAACTTTCGCCATAGAGTCTTAAAATCGATCCAAAATATCAGTTCCCAGATTCCACAAAAAAAGGGCTAACAAATGGTTCCATGAAATACAGGTGTAACTTAGTGACTTCAATTCACATATCGCAAAGCAGTTTCTCAGAAAGCTTCTTTCCAGTTTATATCTGAGGATATTTTCTTTTTCACTATAGCTCTCCATGGGCTTCCAAATATCACTTTGCAAATTCCACAAGAAGAGACCTAGCGAAAGGTTTGTTGAGGAGAAAGCTGTAACTCTGTGAGATGAATTCACAGATCACAAAGAACTTTCTCAGAAAGATTCTTTCCAGTTTTTATCTGAGGATATTTTGTTTTTCACCACAGCTCTCCATGGGCTTTCAAATATCACTTTGCAAATTTCACAAGAACAGTCTTAGCGAAAGGCTTCCTGAGGGGAAAGCTGTAACTCTGTGAGATGTATTCACAGATCACAAAGAAGTTTCTCAGAAAGATTCTTTCTCATTTTTATCGGAGGATATTTCCTTAGGCCCTATAGTCTTCAAAGGGATCCGAAATATCAGTCCTCAGATTCCACAGAAATAAGGCTAGCAAGCAACTCCAAGAAATACAGGTGTAACTCAGTGAGTGGAAGTCATACATGGCAAAGCAGTTTCTCAGAAAGCTTCTTTCCAGTTTTTATCTGAGGATATTTTCTTTTTCATCATAGAACTCTATCGACTTCCATATATCACTTTGCAAATTCCACAAGAACAGTCTCAGCAAACGGCTTATGAGGAGAAAGCTGTATCTCTCTGAGATCAATTAACTGAACACAAAGAGGTTTCTCAGAAAGCTTCTTTCCAGTTTTTATCTGAGGATATTTTCTTTTTCACCATAGCCCTCCAAAGGCTTCCAAATATCACTTTTTAATTTCCAGAAGAACAGTCTTAGCGAAAGGTTTCCTGAGGGGAATGCTGTAACTCTGTGAGATGATTCAATAGAACACAAAGCAGTTTCTCAGACAGCTTTTTTCAAGTTTTTATCTGAGGATATTTTCTTTTTCACCATAGCTCTCTATGGGCTTTCAAATGTCACTTTTCAAACACCAGAAGAGCAGTCTTAGCGAAAGGCTTCTTGAAGGGAAACGTGTATCTCTGTGAGATGAATTCACAGATCACAAAGAAGTTTCTCAGACAGCTTCTTTCTCATTTTTATCAGAGGGTATTTCCTTTGGCCCTATAGTCTTCAAAGGGATCCGAAATATCAGTTCTCACATTCCACAGAAATAAGGCTAGCAAATACCAACAAGAAATACAGCTGTAACTCAGTGAGTGGAAGTCACACATCACAAAGCAGTTTCTCAGAAAGCTTCTTTCCAGTTTTTCTCTGAGGATATTTTCTTTTTCACCATAGTCCTCCTAAGGCTTCCAAAGATCACTTTTTAAATTCCACAAGAACAGTCTTTGCGAAAAATTTCCTCAGGGGAAAGCGGTAACTCTGTGAGACGAATTAACAGAACACAAAGCAGTTTCTCAGAAAGCTTCTTTCAAGTTTTTATCTGAGGAAATTTTCTTTTTCACCATAGCTCTCCAAGGGCTTTCAAATTTCATTTTACAAACTCCAGAAGAACAGTCTTAGCGAAAGGCTTCTTGAGAGGAAAGCTGTAACTTTGTGAGATGAATTCATAGATCACAAAGAAGTTTCTCAGAAAGCTTTCTTCTCATTTTTATCAGTGGATATTTCCTTTGTCCATATAGACTTCAAAGGGATCCGAAATATCAGTTCTCACATTCCACAGAAATAAGGTTTGCAAAAAACACCAAGAAATACAGCTGTAAGTCAGTGAGTGGAAGTCACACATCACAAAGCAGTTTCTCAGAAAGCTTCTTTCCAGTTTTTATCTGGGGATATTTGCTTTTTCACCATAGCCCTCTAAGGGCTTCCAAATATCACTTTGCAAATTCCACAAGAACAGTGTTAGCGAACAGCTTCCTGAGGGGAAAGCTGTAACTCTGTGAGATGAATTCACAGATCACAAAGCAGTTTCTCAGAAAGCTTCATTCCAGTTTTTATCCGAGGATATTTTCTTTTACACCATAGCTCTCCATGGCCTTTCAAATATCACTTTTCAAACTCCAGAAGAACAGTCTTAGCGAATGGTTTCTTGAGAGGAAAGCTGTAACTCTGTGAGATGAATTCACAGATCACAAAGAAGTTTCTTCAAAAGCTTCTTTCTCATTTTTATCTCAAGATATTTCCTTTGGCAATATAGTCTTCAAAGGAATCCGAAATATCAGTTCTCAAATTCCACAGAAATAAGGCTAGCAAACAGCTAAATGAAATACAGCTGTAACTCAGTGAGTGGAAGTCACACATCACAAAGCAGTTTCTCAGAAAGCTTCTTTCCAGTTTTTATCTGAGGACATTTTCTTTTACACCATAGCCCTCTAAGGGCTTCCAAATATCAGTTTGCAAATTCCACAAGAACAGTCCTAGCGAACGGCTAGTTGAGGGGAAAGCTGTGACTCTCTGAGATGAATTAACAGAACACAAAGCAGTTTCTCAGAAAGCTTCTTTCCAGTTTTTAACTGAGGATATTTTCTTTTTCACCATAGCCCTCCAACAACTTCCATATATCACTTTGCAAATTCCACAAGAACAGTCTTAGCGAACGGTTTCTTGAGGGGATAGCTATAACTCTGTGAGATGAATTCAGAGAAGACAAAGCAGTTTCTCAGAGAGCTTCTTTCCCGTTTTTATCTGAGGATATTTCCTTTTTTGCCATAACAGTCCATGGGCTTTCAAATATCACTGTGAAAACTCCAGAAGAGTAGTCTTAGCGAAAGGCTTCTTGAGGGGAAAGCTGTAACTCGGTGAGATGAATCCACAGATCACAAAGAAGTTTCTCAGAAAGCTTCTTTCTCATTTTTATTGGAGGATATTTCTTTTGGCCCTATATCTTCAACGGGATGTGAAACATCACTTCTCAGATTCCACAGAAATAAGGCTAGCAAACAGCAACACGAAATACAGCCGTAACACAGTGTGTGGAAGTCACACATCACAAAGCATATTCTCACAAAGCTTCTTTCCAGTTTGTATCTGAGGATATTTTCTTTTTCACCGTAGCCCTCCTATGGCTTCCAAATATCACTTTTTAAATTCCACAAGAACAGTCTTAGCGAAAGACTTCTTGAAGGAAAAGCTGTAACTTTGTGAGGTGAATTCACAGATCACAAAGAAGTTTCTCAGAAAGCTTCTTTCTCATTTTTACCAGAGCATATTTCCTTTGGCCCTATAGTCTTCCAAGGGATCCGAAATATCGGTTCTCACATTCCACAGAAATAAGGGTAACAAACAGCTCCACGAAATACAGCTGTAATTCAGTTAGTGGAAGTCACACATCAAAGCAGTTTCTCAGAAAGCTTCTTTCCAGTTTTTATATGAGGATATTTCCTTTTTCACCATAGCCCTCTATAGGCTTCCAAATATCACTTTGCAAATTCCACAAGAACAGTCTTAGCGAATGGCTTCTTGAGGGGAAAGCTGTAACTCTGTGAAATGAATTAACATAACAAAAAGCAGTTTCTCAGAAAGTTTTTTTCCAGTTTTTATCTGAGGATATTTTATTTTTCACCATAGCCCTCCATGGGCTACCAAATATCGCTTTGCAAATTAGACAAGAACAGTGTTAGCGAAAGATTTCTTGAGAGGAAAGCTTTAACTCTGTGAGATGAATTCACAGATCACAAAGAAGTTTCTCAGAAAGTTTCTTTCTCATTTTTATCGGAAAATATTTCCTTTGGCCCTATAGAGTTCAAAGGGATCCGAAATATCAGTTCTCAGATTCCACAGAAAAAGGCTTACAAACAACTCCAAAAAATACAGCTGTAAATCTGATGCTGGAAGTCACACATCACAAAGCAGTTTCTCAGAAAGCTTCTTTCCAGTTTTTAACGGAGAATATTTTCTTTTTCACCACAGCCCTCTAAGGGATTCCAAATACCAATTTGCAATTTCCACAAGAACAGTCTTAGCGAACGGCTTCTTGAAGAGAAAACTGTAATTCTGTGAGATGAATTAACAGAACACAAAGTAGTTTCTAGAAAGCTTCTTTCCAGTTTTTATCTGATGATGTTTTCTTTTTCACCATAGTCCGCTAATGCTTCCAAATAGCCCTTTGCAAATTCCACAAGAACAGTCTTAGCGAAAGGCTTCTTGAGGGGAAAGCTGTAACTCTGTGAGATGAATTCACAGATCACAAAGAAGTTTCTCAGAAAGCTTCTTTCTCATTTATATTGGAGGACATTTCCATTGCCCTATAGACTTCCAAGGGATCCGTAATATCAGTTCTCAGATTCCACAGAAATAAGACTAGCAAACAGATCCACGAAATACAGCTGTAACTCAGTGAGTGGAAGTCACACATCACAAAGCAGTTTCTCTTTTTTATCGTTGATATTTCCTTTTGCCCTATTGTCTTGAAGGGGATCCGAAATATCAGTTCTCAGATTCCATAGAAAGAAGGCTAGCAAAGAGGTCCACAAAATACAGGTGTAACTCAGTGAGTGGAAGTCACACATCACAAAGCAGTTTCTCAGAAAGCTTCTATCCAGTGTGTATCTGAGGATATTTTCTTTTTCACCGTGGCCCTCTAGAGGGCTTCCAAATATCACTTTGCAAATTCCAAAAGAAGAGTCTTAGCGAACGGCTTCTTGAGTGGCAAGCTGTAACTCTGTGAGACGAATTAACAGAATAGAAATCAGTTTCTCAGATAGCTTCTTTCAAGTCTTTATCTGAGGATTTTTTCTTTTTTACCATAGGCCTCCAATGGCTTCCAAATACCACTTTGCAAATTTCACAAGAACAGTCTTAACGAACGGTTTCTTGAGGAGAAATCTGTAACTCTGTGAAATGAATTAACCGAACAAAAAACCGTTTCTCAGAAAGTTTATTCCCAGTTTTTATCTGAGGATATTTTCTTTTTCACCGTAGCCCTCCATGGGCTTCCAAATATCTCTTTGCAAATTCCCCAAGAATAGTGTTAGAGAAAGATTTCTTGAGAGGACAGCTTTAAGTCTGTGAGATGAATTCACAGATCACAAAGAAGTTTCCAAGAAAGCTTCTTTCTCATTTTTATCTTAGGATATTTCATTTAGCTCTATAGTCTTCAAAGGGATCCGAAATATCAGTTCTCACGTTCCACAGAAATAAGGCTGGCAAACAACTCCAACAAATACAGCTGTAACTCATTGAGTGGAAGTCACCCTTCACAAAGCAGTTTGTCAGAAAGCTTCTTTCAAGTTTTTATCTGACTATATTTTCTCTTTCACCGTAGACCACTATGGGGCTCGAAATATCAGTTTGCATCTTCCACAAGAACAGTCTTGGCGAACGCCTTCCTGAGGAGAAAGCTTTAACTCTGTGAGATCAATTAATAAAACACAAAGCAGTTCCTAGAAAGCTTCTTTCCAGTTTTTATATTAGGGTATTTTCTTTTCCCCATAGCCCTCCATGGGCTTCCAAATATCACTTTGCAAATTCCAGAAGAACAGACTTAGCGAATGGCTTCTTGAGGGGAAAGCTGTAACTCTGTGAGATGAATTAACAGATCACAAAGAAGTTTCTCAGAAAGCTTCTTTCTCATTTTTATTGGTGGATATTTCCTTTCGCCCTATTGTTTTCAAAGGTATCCAAAATATCAGTTCTCATATTCCACAGAAATAAGGCTACAAAACAGCTCCAAGAAATACTGCTGTAACTCAGTGAGTGCAAGTCACATGTCACAAAGCAGTTTCTCAGAAAGCTTCTTTCCATTTTTTATCTGAGGATATTTTCTTTTTCAACATAGTTCTCTAGGGGTTCCAAATATCACTTTGCAAATTCCAGAAGAACAGTCTTAGCGAACGGCTTCTTGAGAGGAAAGCTGTGACTCAGAGAGATGAATTAATAGAACACAAACCAGTTTCTCAGAAAGCTTCTTTCTAGTTTTTTTCTGAGGATATTTTCTTTTTCTCCATAGCCCTCCATGGGCTACCAAAAATCACCTGGCAATTTCCACATGAACAGTCTTAGCAAAAAACTTTTCGAGGGGAAAGCTCTACCTCTGTGAGATGAATTCTCTGATCACAAAGAAGTTTCTTAGAAAGCTTCTTTCTCATTTTTATCGGTGGATATTTCCTTTGGCCCAATAGATTTCAGATGGATCCGAAATATCAGATCTCAGTTTCCACAAAAATAAGGCTAGCAAACAGCTCCATGAAAAACAGCTGTAACTCAGTGAGTGGAAGTCACACATCACAAAGCAGTTTCTCAGAAACCTTCTTTCCAGTTTTTATCTGAAGATATTTTCTTTTCCACCATAGCCCACCATGGGCTTCCAAATATCAGTTTGCAAATTCCACAAGAACAGTCTTAGTGAAAGGCCTCTTGAGGGGAAAGCTGTAACTCTGTGAGATGAATTCACAGATCACAAAGAAGTTTCTAAGAAAGCTTCTTCCTCATTTTTATCGGAGGATATTTCCTTTTTCCCTATAGTCTTCAAAGGAATCCGAAATATCACTTCTCAGATTCCACAGAAATAAGGTTACCAAAGAGCCCCACGAAATACCGCTGTAATTCAGTGAGTGGAAGTCACACATCACAAAGCAGTTTCTCAGAAAGCTTCTTTTCAGTTTTTATCTGAGGATATTGTCTTTTTCACCATAGCACACTATGAGCTTCCAAATATCACTTTGCAAATTCCACAAGAACAGTCTTAGCGAACGGCTTCTTGAGAGGAAAGCTGTAACTCTGGGAGATGAATTCACAGTTCAAAAAGAAGTTTCTCAGAACTTTGTCATTTTTATCGGAGGATATTTCCTTTGGCCCTATTGTCTTCACAGGGATCCGAGTTATCAGTTCTCAGATTCTATAGCAATCAGGCTAGCCAGCAGGTCCCCGAAATACAGCTGTAACTTAGTGAGTGGAAGTCACACATCACAAAGCAGTTTCTCAGAAATCTTTCCTGTTTTTATCTGAGGATAATTTGTTTTTAACCATAGCCCTCTCTCGGCTTCCAAATATCACTTTGCAAATTCCAAAATAACAGTCATAGTGAACGGCTTCTTGAGGGTAAGACTATAACTCTGAGAGATGAATTAACATAACACAAAGCCGTTTCTCAGAAAGGTTCTTTACAGTTTTTATCTGAGGATATTTTCTTTTTCACCGTAGCCCTCTATGGGCTTCCAAATATCACTTTGCAAATTCCACAAGAACAGTCTTAGCGAATGGCCTTTTGAGGGAAAAGCAGTAACTCTGTGAGAGGAATTAACAGAACACAAAGCGGTTTCTCAGAAAGCATCTTTTCAGTTTTTATCAGAGGATATTTTCTTTTTCACCATAGCCATCCAAGGGCTTCGAAATATCTCTTTGAAAATTCCACAAGAATACTCTTAGCGAAAGGCTTCCTGAGGGGAAAGCTGTAACTCTGTGAGATGAATTCACAGAACACAAAAAGGTTCTCAGAAAGCATCTTTAGCATTTTTATTGGAGGATATTTCCTGTGGCCCTATCGTCTTCAAAGGGAACTGACACATCTGTTCTCAGATTACACAGAAATAAGGCTAGCAAACAACACCAAGAAACACAGCTGTAACTCAGTGAGTGGATGTCACACATCACAAAGAAGTTTCTCAGAAAGCTTCTTTCCAGTTTTTACTGGAGGATATTTTCTTTTTCACCATAGCTCTCCATGGGCTTTCAAATATAACTTTGCAAATTCCACAATAACAGTTTAGCGAAAGGTTTCTTGAGGGGAAAGCTGTAACTCTGTGTGATGAATTCATAGAACACAAAGAAGTTTTTCAGAAAGCTTCTTCATCATTTTTATTGGAGGATATTTCCTTAGGCCCAATTATCTTCCAAGAGATCTGAAATATCTGTTCTCATATTCCACAGAAATGAGGCAAGCAAGCAGATCCACGAAATACAGCTGTAACTCAGTGAGTGGAAGTCACACATCACAAAGCAGTTTCTCAGAAAGTTTCTTTCACGTTTTTTTCCGAGGATATTTTCTTTTCCACCATAGCCCTCCATGGATTTCCAAATATCATTTTGCAAATTCCACAAGAACAGTCTTAGCCAAAGGCTTCTTGAGGGGAAAGATGTAACTCTGTGAAATGAATTAACAGATCACAAAGAAGCTTCTCAGAAAGTTTCCTTCTCATTTTTATCGGCGGATATTTCCTTTGGTCATACAGTCTTGAAAGCGATCCGAATTATCACTTCTCAGACTCCACAGAAATAAGGCAAACAAACAGCTCCATGAAATACAGGTGTAACTCAGTGAGTGGAAGTCACACATCACAAAGCAGTTTCTCAGAAAGCTTCTTTCCAGTTTTTGTCTGAGGATATTTTCTTATTCATCATAGCCCTCCATGGGCTTCGAAATATCACTCTGCAACTTCCACAAGAACAGACTTAGCGAACGGCTTCCTGAGGGGAAAGTTGTAACTCTGTGAGATGAACTAAGAGAAAACAAAGCAGTTTCTAGGAAGCTTCTTTCCAGTTTTTATCAGAGGATATTTTCTTTTCCACCATAGCCCGCCATTGGCTTCCAAATATCACTTTGCAAATTCCACAAGGGCAGTCTTAGCAAAAGGCTTCTTGAGTGGAAAGCTGTAACTCTGTGAGATGAATTCACAGAACACATAGCAGTTTCTCAGAAATCTTCTTTCCAGTTTTTATCTGAGGATATTTTCTTTTTCACCATAGTCCTATATGGGCTTTAAAATATCACTTTGGAAATTCCACAACAACAGTATTAGCGAACGGCTCTTTTGGGAAAAGCTGTAACTCTGTGAGATGAATTAGCACAACACAATGCAGTTCCTCAGAAAGCTTCTTTCCAGTCTTTATCTGAGGATATTTTCGTTTATACCATGGTCCTCCGTAGGCTTCCAAATATCACTTTGCAAATTCAAAAAGAACAGTCTTAGCGAAAGTCTTCTAGCGGGGAAAGCTGTAACTCTGTGAGATGAATTCACAGATCACAAAGATGTTTCTCAGAAAGCTTCTTTCTCATTTTTATCGGAGGATATTTCCTTTGGCTCTATAGTCTTCAAAGGAATCCGAAATATCAGTTCTCAGATTCCACAGAAATAAGGCTAGCAAACAGCTCCCCGAAATACAGCTGTAACTCAGTCAGTGGAAGTCACACATCACAAAGCAGTTTCTCAGAAAGCTTCTTTCCAGTTTTTATCTGAGGATATTTTCTTTCTCACTATTGCCCTCCAATGGCTTCCAAATACCACTTTGCAAATTCCACAAGGACAGTCTTAGTGAACGGCTTCTTGAGGGGATAGCTGTAACTCTGTGAGATTAATTAACAGAACACAAAGCAGATTCTCAGAAAGCTTCTTTCCAGTTTCTATCTGAGGGTATTTTCTTTTCCATCATAGCCCTCCAAGGGCTTCCAAATATAACTTTGCAAATTCCACAAGAACAGTCCTAGCAAAAGGTTTGTTGAGGGGAAAGCTGTAACTCTGTGAGATGAATTCACAGATCACAAAGACGTTTCTCAGAAAGCTTCTTTCTCACCTTCACTGGAGGATATTTACTTTGGCCCTATAGTCTTCAAGGGGATCTGAAATATCAGTTCTCAGATTCCACAGAAAGAAGGCTACAAACAGCTCCAAGAAATACAGCTGTATGTCAGTTAGTGGAAGTCACACATCACAAAGCATTTTCTCAGAAAGCTTCTTTCCAGTTTTTATCTGAGGATATTTTCTTTTTCTCCGTAGTCCTCTATGGGCTTCCAAATATCACGTTGCAAATTCCACAAGAACAGTCTTAGTGAACGGCTTCTAGAGGGAAAGATGTAACAATGTGAGATGAATTAACAGAACACCAAGCAGTTTCTCAGAAAGCTTCTTCCAGTTTATATCTGAGGATATTTTCTTTATAACCATAACCCTCAATGGTCTTCCAAATATCACTTTGCAAATTCCACAAGAACAATCTTAGCGAAAGCCTTAGTGAAGAGAAAGCTGTAACTCTGTGAGATGTATTCACAGATCACCAAGAAGTGTATCAGAACGCTTCTTTCTCATTTTTTTCAGAGGATATTTCCTTTGGCCCTACAGTCTTCCAAGGGATCCAAAACATCAGGTGTCAGATTCCACAGAAAGAAGGCTAGCAAACAGCTCCACGAAATACAGCTGCAACTCAGTGAGTGGAAGTCACACATCACAAAGCAGTTTCTCAGGAAGCTTCTTTCCAGTTTTTATCTCAGGATATTTTCTTTTTCACCGTAACCTTCTATGGGCTTCCAAATATCACTTTGCATATTCCACAAGAACAGTCCTAGCGAAAGGCTTCTTGAGGGGAAAGCTGTCACTCTGTGAGGTGAATTCACAGATCACAAAGAAGTTTCTCAGAAAGCTTCTTTCTCATTTTCAGCGGAGGATATTTCCTTTGGTCCTGAAGCCTTCCAGGGGATCTGAAATATCAGTTCTCAGATTCCACAGAAAGAAGGCTGGTAAAACAGCTACACGGAATACAGCGATAACTCAGTGAGTGGAAGTCACACAACACAAAGCAGTTCCTCAGAAAGCTTCTTTCCAGTTTTTATCTGAGGATATTTTATTTTTCACCGTAGCCCTCTATGGACTTCCAAATATCACTTTTCAAATTCCACAAGACCAGTCTTAGCGAATGCCTTCTTGAGGGGAAAGTTGTAAATCTGTGACATGAATTAACAGAACACAAAGCAGTTTCTCAGAAGGCGTCTTTCCAGTTTATATCTGAAGATATTTTCTTTTTCACCATAGCCCTTCATGGGTTTCAAAATATCACTTTGCAAATTCGAAGAGACCAGTGTTAGCGATTGGCTTCTTGAGAGGAAAGCTGTAACTCTATGAGATGAATTCAAAGATAACAAAGAAGTTTCTTAGAACGTTACTTTCTCATTTTTATCAGAGGATATTGCCTTTGGCCCTACTGTCATCCAAGGGATCTGAAATATTATGTGTCATATTCCACAGAAAGAAGGCTAGCAAACAGCTCAATGAAATTTGGTTGTAACTCATCGAGTGGACGTCACACATCACAAAGCAGTTTCACAGAAAACTTCTTTCCACTTTTTATGTGAGGATATTTTCTTTTTGACCGTAACCCTCTCTGGGCTTACAAATATCACTTTGCAAATTCCACAAGAACAGTCCTAGCAAAAGACTTCTTGAGGGGAAAGCTGTTACTATGTGAGGTGAATTCACAGATCACAAAGAAGTTTCTCAGAAAGCTTCTTTCTCATTTTCACCGGAGGATATTTCCTTTGGTCCTAGAGTCTTCCAGGGGATCCAAAATATCACTTCTCAGATTCCACAGAAAGAAGGCTAGCAAACAACTCCACGAAATACAGCTGTAACTCAGTGAGTGGACGTCACACATCACAAAGCAGTTTCTCAGAAAGCTTCTTTCCAGTTTTTATCTGAGGATATTTTCTTTTTCACCAAAGCCCACCATTGGCTTCCAAATATCACTTTGCAAATTCCACAAGAATAGTCCTAGGGAAAGCGTTCCTGAGGGGAAACCTGGAACTCTGTGAGATGAATTTACACAAAACAAAGAAGATTCTCAGAAAGCTTCCTTCTTATTTTTATCGGATGATATTTCCATTGGCCCTACAGTCTTCCAAGGGATCCGAAATATCAGGTCTCAGATTCCACAGAAAGAAGGCTAGCAAACAGCTCCACAAAGTAGAGCTGTAACTCAGTGAGTGGAATTCACACATCACAAAGCAGTTTCTCAGAAAGCTTCTTTCCAGTTTTTATCTGAGGATATTTTCTTTTTCACCATAGCCCTCCATGGGCTTCCAAATATCATTTTGCAAATTCCACAAGAACAGTCTTAGCGAAAGGCTTCTTGAGGGGAAAGCTGTATCTCTGTGAGATGAATTCACAGATCATAAAGAAGTTTCTCAGAAAGATTCTTTCTCATTTTTAACGGGACGATATTTCCTTTAGCCCTATAGTCTTCAAAAGGATCCGAAATAGCAGTTCTCAGATTCCACAGAAATAAGGCTAGCAAACAGCTCCACAAAGTAGAGCTGTAACTCAGTGAGTGGAATTCACACAACGCAAAGCAGTTTCTCAGAAAGCTTCTTTCCAGTTTTTATCTGAGGATATTTTCTTTTACACCACAGACCCCTATGGGCTTCCAAATATTACTTTGCAAATTCCACAAGAACAGTCATAGCGAACGGCTCCTTAAAAGGAAGTCTTTAACTCTGAGAGATGAATTAACAGAACACAAAGCTGTTACTCAGAAAGCTTGTTTCCAGTATTTATCTGAGGATATTTTCTTTTTCACCGTAGCCCTCCATGGGTTTCCAAATATCACTTTGCAAATTCCACAAGAACAGTCTTAGAGCAAGGGTTTCTGAGGGGAAAGCTGTAACTCTGTGAGATGAATTCACATATAACAAAGAAGTTTCTCAGAAAGATTCTTTTTCATTTTTATCAGAGGATATTTCCTTAGGCCCTACAGTCTAAAACGGATCTGAAATATCAGGTCTCAGATTCCGCAGAAAGAAGGCTAGCAAACAGCTCCATGAAATACAGCTGGAACTCAGTGAGTTGAAATCACAAATCACAAAGCAGTTCCTCAGAAAGCTTTTTTCCAGTTTTTATCTGAGGATATTTTCTTTTCACCATAGTCCTCTGTGGGCTTCCAAATATCACTTTGCAAATTCCACAAGAACAGTCTTAGCGAACGGCTTCTTGAGGGGAAAGCTGTATCTCTGTGAGATGAATTCACAGAACACAAATCAATTTTTCAGAAAGCTTCTTTCCAGTTTTTATCTGTGGATATTTTCTTTTTCACCATAGCCCTCCATGGGCTTCAAAATATCACTTTGCAAATTCCACCAGAACAATGTTAGCAAAAAGCTTCTGGCGGGGAAAGGTGTAACTCTATGAGATGAATTCGCAGATCACAAAGAAGTTTCTCGGAAGGCTTCTTTCTCATTTTCACTGGAGGATATTTCCTTGGGCCCTATAGTCTTCCAGGGGATCGGAAATATCAGTTCTCAGATTCCTCAGAAAGAAGGCTAGCAAACAGCTAAACGAAGTACAGCTGTTTCTCAGTGAGTGGTAGTCACACATCACAAAGCAGTTTCTCACAAAGCTTCTTTCCAGTTTTTTTCTGAGGATATTTTCTTTTTCATCATAGCCCTACATGGTCTTCTAAATATCACTTTGCAAATTCCACAAGAACAGTCTTAGCGAATGGATTCTTGAGGGGAAAGCTGAAACTCTGTGAGATGAATTCACAGATCACAAAGAGTTTCCCAGAAATCTTCTTTCTCATTTTTATCGGAGGATATTTCCTTTGTCCCTATAGTCTTCCAAGGGTTCCGAAATATCAGGTCTGAGATTCCACAGAAAGAGGGCTAGCAAACAGCTCCACGAAATACAGCTGTAACTCAGTGATTGGAAGTCACACATCACAAAGAACTTTCTCAGAAAGCTTCTTTCCAGTTTTTTTTCTGAGGATATTGTCGTTTTCACCATAGCCCTCTATGGGCTTTCAAATATCTCTTCACAAATTCCACAGGAACAGTCTAAGCGAACGGCTTCTTGAGGGGAAAGCTGTAACTCTGTGAGATGAATTCACAGAACACAAAGCAGTTTCTCAGAAAGCTTTTTTCCACTTTTTTTTTTTAATTTATTTATTATTATTATACTTTAAGTTGCAGGGTACATGTGCATAACGTGCAGGTTTGTTACATATGTATACTTGTGCCATGTTGGTGTGCTGCACCCATCAACTCGTCATTTACATCAGGTATAACTCCCAATGCAATCCCTCCCCCCTCCCCCCTCCCC
>NC_037674.1:58638705-58658447 GCF_003255815.1 Theropithecus gelada
GGGAGTTACCCGATTTTCCAGGTGTTGTGTGTCTCAGTTCCCCTGGCAAGGAAAAGGGATTCCCTTCCCCCTTGCGCTTCCCAGCTGAGGCGATGCCTCGCCCTGCTTCAGCTCTCGCTGGTCGGGCTGCAGCAGCCGACCAGCACCGATCGTCCGGCACTCCCCAGTGAGATGAACCCAGTACCTCAGTTGAAAATGCAGAAATCACCGGTCTTCTGTGTCGCTCGCGCTGGGAGTTGGAGACTGGAGCTGTTTCTGTTCCGCGAACGGCTTCTTGAGGGGAAAGCTGTAACTCTGTGAGATGAATTCGCAGATCACAAAGAAGTTTCTCAGATAGCTTCTTTCTCATTTCTATCGGAGGATATTTACATTGGCTGCATAGTATTCCAAGGGATCCGAAATATGAGTTCTCAGATTCCACAGAAATAAGACTACCAAACAACTCCACAAAATACAGCTGTAACTCAGTGAGTGGACGTCCCACATCACAAAGCAGTTTCTCAGGAAGCTTCTTCCCAGTTTTTATCTCAGGATATTTACTTTTTCACCATTGCTCACTATGGGCTTCCAAATATCACTTTGCAAATTCCAGAAGAACAGGCTTAGCGAACGGCTTCTTGAGGGGAAAGCTGTAACTCAGTGAGATGAATTCAGGGAACACAAAGCAGTTTCTCAGAAAGCTTCTTTCCAGTTTTTATCTGAGGATATTTTCTTTTTCCCCATAGCCCTCCAAGGGATTCCAAACATCACTTTGCAAATTCAGCAAGAACAGTCTTAGCGAAAGGCTTCCTTAGGGGAAAGCTGTAACTCTGTGAGATGAATTCACAGATTATAAAGAAGAGTCTCAGAAAGGTTCCTTCTCATTTCTATCGGAGGGTATTTCCATTGGCTCTATAGTCTTCCAAGGGATCCGAAGTATCAGTTGTCAAATTCCACAGAAATAAGAATAGCAAACAGCTTCACGAAATACAGCTGTAACTCAGTGAGTGGAAGTCACACATCACAAAGAAGTTTCTCAGAAAGCTTCTTTTCAGTTTTTTTCTGAGGATATTTTCTTTTTCACCATAGCCCTCTATGGGCTTCCAAATATCACTTTGCAAATTCCACAAGAACAGTCTTAGCGAACGGCTTCTTGAGGGGAAAGGTGTAACTCGGTGAGATGAATTCACTGAAGACAAAGCAATTTCTCAGAAAGCTTCTTTCTAGTTTTTAGCTGAGGATATTTTCTTTTTTCAAATAGCCCTCTATGGGCTTCCAAATATCACTTTGAAAATTCCACAAGAACAGTCTTAGAGAACGGCTTCTTGAGGGGAAATCTGTAACACTGTGAGATGAATTCAGGGAACACAAAGCAGTTTCTCAGAAAGTTTCTTTCCCGTTTTTATCTAAGGATATTGTCTTTTTCACCATAGCCCTCTATGGGCTTCCAAATATCACTTTGCAAATTCCACAAAAACAGAATTAGTGAATGGATTCTTGAGGGGAAAGCTGTAACTCTGTGAGATGAATTCACGGATCACAAAGAAGTTTCTCAGAAAACTTCTTTCCAGTTTTTATCTCCGGATATTTTCTTTTCCACCTTTGCAATCTATGGGCTTCGAAATATCACTTTGCAAATTCCACAAGAACAGTCTTAGTGAACGGCTTCTTGAGGGGAAACCTGTAACTCGGTGAGATGAATACACAGAACACAAAGCAGTTTCTCAGAAAGCTTGTTTCTCACTTCTATCAGAGGATAGTTCCGTTGGCCCTATAGTCTTCCAAGGGATCCGAAATATCAGTTGTCAGATTCCACAGAAATAAGACAAGCAAACAGCTCCACGAAATACTGCTGTAACTCAGTGAGATGAATTCACAGAAGACAAAGCAGTTTCTCAGAAAGCTTCTTTCCAGTTTTTATCTGAGGATATTTTCTTTTTCCCCATAGCCCTCCATGGGCTTCCAAATATCACTTTGCAAATTCAACAAGAACAGTCTTAGCGAAAGGCTTCTTGAGGAGAAAGCTGTAAGTGTGTGAGATGAATTCAGAGATCACAAAGAAGTTTCTCAGAAAGCTTCTTTCTCATTTCTATCGGAGGACATTTCCATTGGACCTATAGTCTACCAAGGGATCCGAAATATCAGTTCGCAGATTCCACAGAAATAAGACTAGCAAACAGCTCCAAGAAATAAAGCTTTAAGTCAATGAGTGGAAGTCACACATCACAAAGCACTTTCTCAGAAAGCTTCTTTCCAGTTTTTATCTCAGGATATTATCTTTTTCACCGTAAACCTCTCTGGGCTTCCAAATATCACTTTGCAATTTCATCAAGAGCAGACTGAGCGAACGGCTTCTTGAGGGGAAGGCTGTAACTGTGTGAGATGAATTTACACATCACAAATAAGTTTCTCCCAAAGCTTCTTTCTCATTTCTATCAGAGGATATTTCCATTGGCCCTATAGTCTTCCAAAGGATCCCAAATATCAGTTCTCAGATACCACAGAAATAAGACTAGCAAACAGCTCTACGAAATACAGCTGTAATTCAGTGAGTGGAAGTCACACATCACAAAGCAGTTTCTCAAAAGCTTCTTTCCACTTTTTATCTCAGGATATTTAATTTTTCACAATAGCCCACTATGGGCTTCCAAAGATCACTTTGCAAATTTCTCAAGAACAGTCTTAGCGAACAGCTTCTTGAGCGGAAAGCTGTAACTCTGTGAGATGAAATCAGAGAACACAAAGCAGTTTCTCAGAAAGCTTCTTTCCAGTTTTTATCTGAGGATACCTTCCTTTTCCCCATAGCCCTCCAAGGGATTCCAAACATCACTTTGCAAATTCAGCAAGAACAGTCTTAGCGAAAGCCTTCTTCAGGGGAAAGCTGTACCTCTGTGAGATGAATTCACAGATCATAAAGAAGATTCTCAGAAAGCTTCCTTCTCATTTCCATCGGAGGATATTTCCTTTGGCCCTATAGTCTTCCAAGGGATCCGAAATATCAGTTGTCAAATTCCACAGAAATAAGAATTGCAAACCGCTCCACGAAATACAGCTGTAACTCAGTGAGTGGAAGTCACACATCACAAAGAAGTTTCTCAGAAAGCTTCTTTCCAGTTTTTATCTCAGGATATTTTCTTTTTCACCTTAGCCCTCTATGGGCTTCCAAATATCACCTTGCAAATTGCACAAGAACAGTCTTAACGAACGGCTTCTTGTGGGGACAGGTGTAACTCGGTGAGATGAATTCACTGAAGACAAAGCAATTTCTCAGAAAGCTTCTTTCCAGTTTTTAGCTGAGGATATTTTCTTTTTCCCAATAGCCCTCTAGGGTTTCCAAATATCACTTTGAAAATTTCACAGAACAGTCTTAGAGAACGGCTTCTTGAGGGGAAAGCTGTAACTCTGAGATGAATTCAGGGAACAAAAGCAGTTTCCCAGAAAGTTTCTTTCCAGTTTTTATCTACGGATACTGTCTTTCTCACCATAGCCCACTATGGGCTTCCAAATATCACTTTGCAAATTCCACAGAAACAGACTTAGCGAATGGCTTCTTGAGGGGAAAGCTGTAACTCTGTAAGATGAATTCACAGGTCATGAAGAAGTTTCTCAGAAAGCTTTTTTCCAGTTTTTATCTCAGGATATTTTCTTTTTCACCTTCGCAATCTATGGGCTTCCAAATATCACTTTGCAAATTCCACAAGAACAGTCTTAGCGAACGGCTTCTTGAGGGGAAACCTGTAACTCGGTGAGATGAATACACAGAACACAAAGCAGTTTCTCAGAAAGCTTCTTTCTCTTTGTTATCGGAGGATATTTCCTTTGGCCCTATAGTCTTCAAAGGGATCCGAAACATCGGTTCTCAGATTCCACAGAAATAAGGCTAGGAAACAGCTCCACGAAATACAGCTGAAACTCTGTGAGTGGAAGTCACACATCACAAAGTAGTTTCGCAGTAAGCTTCTTTCCAGTTTTCCTCTGAGGATATTTTATTTTTCACCGTAGCCCTCAATGGGCTTCCAAATATCACCTTGCAAATTCCACAAGACCAGTCTTATCGAAAGGCTTCTTGAGGGGAAAGCTGTAAATCTGTGAGATGATTTCACAGAACGCAAAGGAGTTTATCAGAAAGCTTCCTTCTCTTTGTTATCAGAGGACATTTCCTTTGGCCCTATAGTCTTCAAAAGGATCCGAAATGTCAGTTCTCAGATTCCACAGAAATAAGGCTAGCTAACAGATCCAGGAAATAAAGCTGTAACTCTGTGAGTGGAAGTCACACATCACAAAGCAGTTTCTCAGAAAGCATCTATCCAGTGTTTTCTCTGAGGATATTTTCTTTTTCACCATAGCCCTCTATGGGCTTGCAAATATCACTTTGCAAATTCCACAAGAACAGGCTTAACGAACGGCTTCTTGAGGGGAAAGCTGTAACTCTCTGAGATGAATTAACAGAACACTAAGCAGTTGCTCAGATAGCTTCTTTCCAGTTTTCATCTGGGGATATTTCCTTTTTCACCATAGCACTCTATGGGTTTCAAAATATCACTTTGCAAACTCCACAAGAACTGTCTTAGCTAAAGGCTTCTTGAGGGGAAAGCTGTAACTCTGTGAGATGATTTCACAGAACACAAAGAAGTTTCTCAGAAAGCTTCTTTCTCTTTGTTATCGGAGGATATTTCCTTTGGCCCTATAGTCTTCAAAGGGTTCCGAAATATCAGTTCTCAAATTCCACAGAAATAAAGCTAGCAAACAGCTCCACGATATAGAGCTGTAACTCTGGGAGTGGAAGTCACACTTCACAAAGCAGTTTCTCAGAAATCTTCTTTCCAGTGTTTGCTCTGAGGATATTTTCATTTTCACCATAGCCCTCTATGGGCTTGCAAATATCACTTTTTAAATACCACAAGAACAGGCTTAGCGAACGGCTTCTTGAGGGGAATGCTGTAACTCTGTGAGATGAATTAACAGAACACTAAGCAGTTTCTCAGAAAGCTTCGTTCCAGTTTTCATCTGAGGATATTTCCTTTTCACCGTAGCCCTCCATGGGCTTCCAAATAACACTTTGCAAATTCCACAAGAACAGGCTTAGCGAACGGCTTCTTGAGGGGAAGCTGTAACTCTGTGAGATGAATTAACAGAACACTAAGCAGTTTCTCAGAAAGCCTCTTACCAATTTTCATCTGAGGATATTTCCTATTTCCCCAGAGAACACCATGGGCTTCCAAATATCACATTGCAAATTCCACAACAACAGTTTTAGCGAAAGGCTTTCTGTGGGGAAAGCTGTAACTCTGTGAGAAGATTTTAGAGAATAGAAGGGAGTTTCTCAGAAAGCTTCTTTCCCGTTGTTAAGGGAGGATATTTCCTTTGGCCCTATAGTCTTCAAAGGGATAGGATATATCCGTTCTCAGATTCCCCAGAAATAAGGCTAGCAAACAGCTCCAAGAAATACACCTGTAACTCTGTGAATGGAAGTCACATTTCACAAAGCAGTTTCTCAGAAAACTTCTTTCCAGTGTTTGCTCTGAGGATATTTTCATTTTCACCATAGCCCTCTATGGGCTTGCAAATATCACTTTGCAAATTCCACAAGAACAGGCTTAGAGAATGACTTCCTGAGGGGAAAGCTGTAACTCTGTGAGATGAATTAACAGAACACTAAGCAGTTTCTCAGAAACCTTCTTTCCAGTTTTTATCTGAGGATATTTTCTTTTTCACCATAGATCTCCATGGGCTTCCAAATATCACTTTGTAAATTCCACAAGAGTAGTGTTAGTGAAGGGCTTCTTGAGGGGAAGCTGTAACTCTGTGAGATGATTTCACAGAACACAAGGAGTTTCTCAGTAAGCTTCTTTCTCTTCGTTATCGGAGGATATTTCCTTTGGTCCTATAGTCTTCGAAGGGATCCGAAATATCGGTTCTCAGATTCCACAGAAATAAGGCTAGGAAACAGCTCCACGAAATACAGCTGTAACTCTGTGAGGGGAAGTCACACATCACAAAGCAGTTTCGCAATAAGCTTCTTTCCAGTTTTCCTCTGAGGATATTTTTTTTTCACCATAGCCCTCAATGGGCTTCCAAATATCACCTTGCAAATTCCACAAGACCAGTCTTATCGAAAGGCTTCTTGAGGAGAAAGCTGTAAATCTGTGAGATGATTTCACAGAACACAAAGGAGTTTTTCAGAAAGCTTCTTTCTCTTTGTTATCGGAGGATATTTCCTTTGGCCCTATAGTTTTCAATGGGATCCGAAATATCAGTTCTCAGATTCCATAGAAATAAGGTAGCAAACAGCTCCACGAAATACAGCTGTAACTCTGTGAGTGGAAGTCACACATCACAAAGCAGTTTCTCAGAAAGCTCTTTCCAGTTTTTCTCTGAGGATAATTTCTTTTTCCCCATAGCCCTCTATGGGTTTCCAAATATCACTTTGCAAATTTCACAAGAACAGTCTTAGCGAACGGCTTCTTGAGGGGAAGGGGTAACTCTGTGAGATGAATTAACAGAACACTAAGCAGTTTATCAGAATGCCTCTTACCAACTTTCATCTGAGGATATTTCCTATTTCACCAGAGAACACCATGGGCTTCCAAATATCACTTTGCAAATTCCACAAGAACAGTCTTAGCGAAAGGCTTTTTGTGGGGAAAGCTGTAACTGTGAGATGATTTCGGAGAATACAAAGGAGATCTCGGTAAGCTTCTTTCCATTTGTTAAGGGAGGATATTTCCTTTGGCCCTATAGTCTTCAAAGGGATAGGAAATATCCGTTCTCAGATTCCACAGAAATAAGGCTAGCAAACAGACCCACGAAATACAGCTGTAACTCTGTGAGTGGAAGTCACACATCACAAAACAGTTTCTCAGAGAACTTCTTTCTAGTGTTTTCTCTGAGGATATTTTCTTTTTTACCATAGCTCTCTATGGGCTTGCAAATATCACTTTGCAAATTCCAAAAGAACAGGCTTAGCGAACGGCTTTTGAGCGGAAAGCTGTAACTCTCTGAGATGACTTAACAGAACACTAAGCAGTTTCTCAGAAAGCTTCTTTCCAGTTTTCATCTGAGGGTATTTCCTTTTTCACCATAGCCCTCCATGGGCTTCCAAATATCACTTTGCGAATTCCAGAAGAACAGGCTTAGTGAACGGCGTCCTGAGGGGAAACCTGTAACTCTGTGAGGTGAATTAACAGAACAGTCACCAGTTTCTCAGAAACCTTCCTTCCAGTTTTTATCTGAGGATACTTTCTTTTAATCCGTAGCCCTCCTTGGGCTTCCAAATATCACTTAGCAAATACCACAAGAACAGTCTTATCGAAAGGCGTCTTGAGGAGAAAGGTGGAATTCGGTGAGATGAATTCACAGATCACAAAGTAGTTTCTCAGAAAACTTCTTTCCTTTTTTTTATGTGAGGATAGTTTCTTTTTTCACATAGCACTCCATGAACTTCCAAATATGACTTTACAAATTCCACAAGAACAGTCTTAGGGAAGGGATTCTTCAGGGGAAAGCTCTAACTCTGTGAGATGAATTCAAATATGAGAAAGAAGTTTCTCAGAAAGCTTCTTTCTCACTTCTATCGGAGGATATTTCCATTGGCCCTATAGTCTTCCAAGGAATACGAAATATCAGTTCTCAGATACCATAGAAATAAGACAAGCAAACAGCTCCACGAAATACAGCTGCAACCCAGTGTGTGGAAGTCACACTTCACAAAGCAGTTTCTCAGAAAGCTTCTTTCCAGTTTTTTTCTCAGGATATTTTCTTTTTCACCATAGCCCTCCAGGGGTTCCAAATATCACTTTGCAAATTCCACAAGAACAGTCTTAGTGAAGGGCTTCTTGAGGGGGAAGCTGTAACTCTGTGAGATGATTTCAGAGAACACAAAGGAGTTTCTCAGTAAGTTTCTTTCTCTTTGTTATCGGAGGATATTTCCTTTGGTTGTATAGTCTTCAAAGGCTTCCGAAATATCAGTTCTCAGATTCCACAGAAATAAGGCTAGCAAACAGCTCCACAAAATACAGCTGTAACTCGGTGAGTGGAAGTCACACTTCACAAAGCAGTTTCTCAGAAAACTTCTTTCCAGTGTTTGCTCTGAGGATATTTCCATTTTCACCATAGCCCTCTATGGGCTTCCAAATATCACTTTGCAAATTCCACAAGAACAGGCTTAGCGAACGGCTTCTTGAGAGGAAAGCTGTAACTCTGTGAGATGAATTAACAGAACACTAAGCAGTTTCTCAGAAAGTTTATTTCCAGTTTTCATCTGAGGATATTTCCTTTTCACCGTAGCCCTCCATGGGCTTCCAAATATCACTTTGCAAATTCCAGAAGAACAGGCTTAGCGAACGGTTTCTTGAGTGGAAAGCTGTAACTCTGTGAGATGAATTAACAGAACACTAAGCAGTTTCTCAGAAACCTTCCTTCCAGTTTTTATCTGAGGATATTTTCTTTTTCACCATAGATCTCCATGGGCTTCCAAATATCACTTTGCAAATTGCACAAGAGCAGTCTTAGCGAAGGGCTTCTTGAGGGGAAGCTGTAACTCTGTGAGATGATTTCACAGACCACAAGGAGTTTCTCAGTAAGCTTCTTTCCCTTTGTTAACGGACGATATTTCCTTTGGTCCTATAGTCTTCAAAGGGATCCGAAACATCGGTTCTCAGATTCCACAGAAATAAGGCTAGGAAACAGCTCCACGAAATACAGCTGAAACTCTGTGAGGGGAAGTCACACATCACAAAGCAGTTTCGCACTAAGCTTCTTTCCAGTTTTCCTCAGAGGATATTTTAATTTTCACCACAGCCCTCAATGGGCTTCCAAATATCACCTTGCAAATTCTACAAGACCAGTCTTATCGAAAGGCTTCTTGAGGGGAAAGCTGTAAATCTGTGAGATGATTTCACAGAACACAAAGGAGTTTATCAGAAAGCTTCTTTCTCTTTGTTATCGGAGGATATTTCCTTTGGCCCTATAATCTTCAAAGGGATCCGAAATATCAGTTCTCAGATACCACAGAAAGAAGGCTAGCAAACAGCTCCAGCAAATACAGCTGTAACTCTGTGAGTGGAAGTCACACATCACAAAGCAGTTTCTCAGAAATCTCTTTCCAGTTCTTCTCTGAGGATAATTTCTTTTTCACCATAGCCCACTATGGGCTTCGAAATATCACTTTGCAAATTCCACAAGAACAGGCTTAGCAAACGGCTTCTTGAGGGGAAAGCTGTAACTCTGTGAGATGAATGAACAGAACACTAAACAGTTTCTCAGAAAGCCTCTTACCAATTTTCATCTGAGGATATTTCCTATTTCACCAGAGAACACCTTGGGCTTCCAAATATCACTTTGCAAATTCCACTAGAACATTCTTAGGGAAATGCTTTTTGTGGGGAAGGCTGTATCTCTGTGAAATGATTTCAGAGAACACTAGCGAGTTTCTCAGAAAGCTTCATTCCCTTTGTTAAGGGAGGATATTTCCTTTTGGCCCTATAGTCTTCAAAGGGATAGGAAATATCCGTTCTCAGATTCCACAGAAATAAGTCTAGCAAACAGATCCACGAAATACAGCTGTAACTCTGTGAGTGGAAGTCAGACATCACAAAGCAGTTTGTCAGAAAGCTTCTTTCGAGTGTTTTCTCTCAGGATATTTTCTTTTTTGCCATTGCAGTCTATGGGCTTGCAAATATCCCTTTGCAAATTCCACAAGAACAGGCTTAGCGAACGGCTTCTTGAGGGGAAAGCTCTAACTCTCTGAGATGAATTAACAGAACACTAAGCAGTTTCTCAGAAAGCTTCTTTCCAGTTTTCATCTGAGGATATTTCCTTTTTCATCATAGCCCTGCATGGGCTTCCAAATATCACTTTGCGAATTCCACAAGAACAGGCTTAGCGAACGGCTTCTTGAGGGGAAAGCTGTAACTCTGTGAGGTGAATTAACAGAACACTCACCAGTTTCTCAGAAACCTTCTTTGCAGTTTTTATCTGAGCATACTTTCTTTTTCACCATAACCCTCCATGGGCTTCCAAATATCACTTTGCAAATTCCACAAGAACAGTCTTAGCGAAGGGCTTCTTGAGGGGAAAGCTGTAACTCTGTGAGATGATTTCACAGACCACAAAGGAGTTTCTCAGAAAGTTTCTTTCTCTTTGTTATCGGAGGATATTTCCTTTGGTCGTATAGCCTTCAACGGTTTCCGAAATATCAGTTCTCAGATTCCACAGAAATAAGGCTAGCAAACAGCTCTACGAAATACAGCAGTAACTCTGTGAGTGGAAGTCACATTTCACAAAGCAGTTTCTCAGAAAACTTCTTTGCAGTATTTTCTCTGAGGATATTTGCATTTTCACCATAGCTCTCTATGGGCTTGCAAATATCACTTTGCAAATTCCAAAAGAACAGGCTTAGTGAACGGCTCCTTGAGGGGAAAGCTGTAACTCTGTGAGATGAATTAACAGAACACTAACCAGTTTCTCAGAAACCTTCCTTCCAGTTTTTATCTGAGGATATTTTCTTTTTCAGCATAGATCTCCATGGGCATCCAAATATCACTTTGCAAATTCCACAAGAACAGTCTTAGCGAAGGGTTCTTGAGGGGAAGCTGTAACTCTTTGAGATGATTTCACAGAACACATGGAGTTTCTCAGTAATCTTCTTTCTCTTTGTTATCGGAGGATATTTCCTTTGGCCCTATAGTCTTCAAAGGGATCCGAAATATCAGTTCTCATCTACCACAGAAATCAGGCTAGCTAACAGCTCCACGAAATACAGCTGTAACTCTGTGAGTGGAAGTAAAAAATGACAAAGAAGTTTCTCAGAAAGCTTCTTTCCAATTTTCATCTGAGGATATTTCCTTTTGCACCATAGCCCACTATGGGCTCCAAATATCACTTTGCAAATTCAACAGGAAGAGGATGAGCGAACGGCTTGTTGAGGGGAAAGCTCAAACTCTGAGAGATGAATGAGCAGAACACTAAGCAGTTTCACAGAAAGCTTCTTACCAGTTTTTATCTGAGGATATTTTCTTTTTCACCATAGACCTCCATGGGCTTCCAAATATCACTTTGCAAATTTCACAAGAACAGTCTTAGCGAAAGGCGTCTTGAGGAGAAAGGTGGAATACGGTGAGATGAATTCACAGATCACAAAGAAGTTTCTCAGAAAGCTTGTTTCCTTTTTTTTTTAACTGATAATAGTTACTTTTTTTCACATAGCACTCCAGGGACTTCCAAATATGACTTTGCAAATTCCACAAGAACAGTGTTAGAGAAAGGCTTCTTCAGGGGTAAGCTGTACCTCTGTGAGATGAATTCAAATACCACAAAGAAGTTTCTCAGAAAGCTTCTTTCTCACTTCTATCGGAGGATATTTCCTTGGCCCTATAGTCTTCCAAGGAATACGAAATATCAGTTCTCAGATTCCACAGAAATAAGACAAGCAAACAGTTCCACGAAATACAGCTGCAACCCAGTTTGTGGAAGTCAAACATCACAAAGCAGTTTCTCAGAAAGCTTCGTTCCAGTTTTTTTCTCAGGATATTTTCTTTTTCACCATAGCCCTCCATGGGCTTCCAAATATCACTTTGCAAATTCCACAAGAACAGTCTTAGCGAAGGGCTTCTTGAGGGGGAAGTTGTAACTCTGTGAGATGATTTCACATAACACAAAGGAGTTTCTCAGTAAGTTTCCTTCTCTTTGTTATCGGAGGATATTTCCTTTGGCCGTACAGTCGTCAAAGGGTTCCGAAATATCAGTTCTCAGATTCCACAGAAATAAGGCTAGCAAACAGCCCCACGAAATCCAGCTGTAACTCTGTGAGTGGAAGTCACTCTTCACAAAGCAGTTTCTCAGAAAACTTCTTTCCAGTGTTTGCTCTGAGGATATTGTCATTTTCACCATAGCCCTATATGGGCTTGCAAATATCAGTTTGCAAATTCCACAAGAACAGGCTTAGCGAACGGCTTCTTTAGGGGAAAGCTGTAACTCTGTGAGATGAATTAACAGAACACTAAGCAGTTTCTCAGAAAGCTTCTTTCCAGTTTTCATCTGAGGATATTCCTTTTCACCATAGATCTCCATGGGCTTCCAAATATCACTTTGCAAATTCCACTAGAGCAGTCTTAGCGAAGGGCTTCTTGAGGGGAAGCTGTAACTCTGTGAGATGATTTCACAGAACACAAGGAGTTTCTCACTAAGCTTCTTTCTCTTTGTTATCAGAGCATATTTCTTTTGGCCCTATAGTCTTCAAAGGGATCGGAAATATCAATTCTCAGATTCCACAGAAATAAGGCTAGCAAACAGCTCCACGAAATACAACTGTAACTCTGTGAGTGGAAGTCACACATCACAAAGCAGTTTCTCAGAAAGCTCTTTCCAGTTTTTCTCTTAGGATAATTTCTGTTTCTCCGTAGCCCTCTATGGGCTTCAAAATATCACTTTCCAAATTCCACAAGAACAGGCTTAGTGAACGGCTTCTTGAGGGGAAAGCTGTAACTCTGTGAGATGAATTAACAGAACACTAAGCAGTTTCTCAGAAAGCCTCTTACCAATTTTCTTCTGAGGATAATTCCTATTTCACCAGAGAACACCATGGGCTTCCAAATATCACTTTCAAAATTACACAAGAACAGTCTTAGCGAAAGGCTTTTTGTGGGGAAAGCTGTAACTCTGTGAGATGATTTCAGAGAACACAAGGGAGTTTCTCAGAAAGCTTCTTTCCCTTTGTTAAGGGAGGATACTTCCTTTTGGCCCTATAGTCTTCAAAGTCATAGGAAATATCCGTTCTCAGATTCCACAGAAATAAGGCTAGCAAACAGATCCACGAAATACAGATGTAACTCTGTGAGTGGAAGTCACACATCACAAAGCAGTTTCTCAGAAAGCTCTTTCCAGTTTTTCTCTGAGGATACTTTCTTTTTCACCATAGCCCTCTATGGGCTTGCAAACATCACTTTGCAAATTCTACAGGAACAGGCTTTGCAAACGGCTTCTTGAGGGGAAAGCTGTAACTCTGTGAGATGAATTCAGAGAACACAAAGCAGTTTCTCAGAAAGCTTCCTTCCATTTGGTATCTGAGGATACTTTCTTTTTCCACATAGCCCTCCATGGGCTTCCAATTATCACTTTGCAAATTGCACTGGAACAGTCTTAGCGAAAGGCTTCTTGAGGGGAAAGTTTTACCTCTGTGAGATGAATTCAGAGATCACAAAGAAGTTTTGCAGAATGTTTCTTTCTCACTTCTATCGAAGGATATTTCCTTTGGCCCTATCGTCTTCCAAGGGATCCAAAATATCAGTTCTCAGATTCCTCAGAAACAAGACTACCAAACAGCTCCACGAAATACAGCTGAAACTCAGTGAGTGGAAGTCACACATCACAAAGCAGTTTCTCAGAAAGCTTTTTTCTAGTTTGTCTCTCAGGATATTTTCTTTTTCACCACAGCCTTCTATAGGCTTCCAAATATCACTTTGCAAATTCCACAAGAACACTCTTAGCGAACGGCTTCTTCAGGGCAACGCTGTAATTCTGTGAGATGAATTCAGAGAACACATAGCAGTTTCTCAGAAAGCTTCTCTCCAGTTTTTATCTTAGGATATTTTGTTTTTCCCCATAGCCCTCCATGGGCTTCCAAATATCACTTTGCAAATTCAACAAGAACAGTCTTACTGAAAGGCTCCTTCAGGGAAAAGCTGTAACTCTGTGAGATGAATTGACAGATCAGAAAGAAGTTTCTCAAATATCTTCTTTCTCATTTCTATCGGAGCATATTTCCATTGGCACTATAGTCTTCCAAGGGATCCGTAATATCAGTTCTCAGATTCCACAGAAATAAGACTCGGAAACAGCTCCAGGAAATGCAGCTGTAACTCAGTGAGTGGAAGCCACAAATGACAAAGCAGTTTCTCAGAAGGCTTCTTTCCAGTTTTTTTCTCAGGATAATTTCTTTTTCCCCATAGCCCTCTATGGGCTTCCAAATATCACATTGCAAATTCCAGAAGAACAGTCTTAGCGAAAGTATTCTTGAGAGGAAAGCTGTAACACAGTGAGATAAATTCAGAGAACACAAATTAGTTTCTCAGAAAGCTTCTTTCCAGTTTTTATCAGAGGATATTTTCTTTTTCCTCATAGCCCTCCATTGGCTTGCAAATATTACTTTGTAAATTCAACAAGAACAGTCTTAGCGAAAGGCTTCTTGAGTGGAAAGCTGTAACTCTGTGAGATGAATCTACAGATCACAAAGAAATTTCTCAGAAATCTTCTTTCTGATTTCTATCGGAGGATATTTCCATTGGCAGTGTTGTCTTCCAAGGGATCCGAAATATCAGTTCTCAGATTCCACAGAAATAAGACTAGCAAACATCTCTACGAAATACAGCTGTAACTCAGTGAGTGGAAATCACAAATCACAAAGCAGTTTCTCAGAAAGCTTCTTTCCAGTTTTTATCTCAGGATATTTTGTTTTTCCCCATAGCCCTCCATGGGCTTCCAAATATCACTTTGCAAATTCCACAAGAACAGTCTTAGCGAAGGGCTTCTTGAGGGGAAAGCTGTAATTCTGTGAGAGGAATTCACACATCACAAAGAAGTTTCTCAGAAATCATCTTTCTCATTTCTATCGGAGGATATTTCCATTGGCCCTATAGTCTTCCAAGGTATCCGAAATGTCAGTTCTCAGATTCCACAGAAATAAGACTAGCAAACATCTCTATGAAATACAGCTGTAACTCAGTGAGTGGAAGTCACACATCATAAAGCAGTTTCTCAGAAAGCTTCTTTCCAGTTTTCATCTCAGGATATTTTCTTTTTCACCATAGCCCTCTAAGGACTTCCAAATATCACTTTGCAAATTGCACAAGAACAGTCTTAGCGAACGGCTTTTTAGGGGATAGCTGTAATTCTGTGAGATGAATTCAGACAACACAAAGCAGTTTCTCAGAAAGCTTCTTTCCTTTTTTTATGTGAGGATACTTTCTTTTTTCACATAGCCCTCCATGGGCTTCCAAATATCACTTTGCAAATTCCACAAGAACAGTCTTAGCGAACGGCTTCTTCAGGGGAAAGCTGTAACTCTGTGAGACGAATTCACAGATCACAAAGAAGTTTCTCGGAAAGCTTCTTTCCATTTTTTATCTGAGGATATTTTCTTTTTCCACATAGCCCTCCATGGGGTTCCAAATATCACTTTGCAAATTCACCAAGAACAGTCTTAGCGAAAGACTTCTTGAGGGGAAAGCTGTAAATCTGTGAGATGAGTCCACAGATCACAAAGAAGTTTCTCAGAAATCCTCTTTCTCATTTATATCGAAGGATATTTACATTGGCCCTTTAGTCTTCCAAGGGATCGAAAATATCAGTTCTCAGATTCCACATAAATAAGACTAGCAAACATCTCCACGAAATACAGCTGTAACTCAGTGTGTGGAAGTCACACATCACAAAGCGGTTTCTCAGAAATCTTCTTTTTAGTTTTTATCTGAGAATATTTTCTTTTTCCCGATAGCCCTCCATGGGCTTCCAAGTATCACTTGCAATTTCAAGAAGAATAGTCTTAGCGAAAGGCTTCTTGAGGGGAAAGCTGTAACTCTGTGAGATGAATTCACAGATCACTAAAAGTTTCTCAGAAAGCTTCTTTCTCATTTCTATTGGAGGATATTTCCATTGGCCCTGTAGTCTTCCAAGGGATCCGAAATATCAGTTCTCACATTCCACAGAAATAAGACTAGCCAACAGCTCCACGAAATACAGCTGTAACTCAGTGAGTGGAAGTCACACATCACAAAGCAGTTTCTCAGAAACGTTCTTTCCTGTTTTTATCTCAGGATATTTTCTTCTTCACCATAGCCCTCTATGGGCTTCCAAATATCACTTTGGAAATTCCATAAGACTTGTCTTAGTAAACGGCTTCTTGAGGGGAAAGCTGTATCTCGGTGAGTTGAATTCACAGAACACAAAGCAGTTTCTCAGAAAGCTTCTTTCCAGTTTTTATCTCAGGATCTTTTCTTTTTCCCCATAGCCCTCCATGGCCTTCCAAATATCACATTGCAAATTCAACAAAAACAGTCTAAGTGAAAGGCTTCTTGAGGGGAAAGCTGTAACTCTGTGAGATGAATTCACAGGTCACAAAGAAGTTTCTCAGAAAGCTTCTTTCCCATGTCTATCGGAGGATATTTCCTTTGCCCCTATAGTCTTCCAAGGGATTCGAAATATCAGTTCTCACATTCCACAGAAATAAGACTAAGATACAGCTCCATGAAATACAGCTGTAACTCAGTCAGTGGAAATCACTCATCCCAAAGCAGTTTCTCAGAAAGCTTCTTTCCAGTTTTTATCTCAGGATATTTTCTTCTTCACCGTAGCCCACAATGCGCTTCCAAATATCACTTTGAAAATTCCTCAAGAACAGTCTTCGCGAAGGGCTTCTTGAGGGAAAAGCTGTAACTTTGTAAGATGAATTCAGAGAACACTAAGCAGTTTCTCAGAAATCTTCGTTCCAGTTTTTATCTGAGGATATTTTCTTTTTCCCCACAGCCCTCCATGGGCTTCGAAATATCTCTTTGCAAATTCCACAAGAACAGTCTTAGCTAACGGTTTCTTGAGGGGAAAGCTGTAACTCGGTGAGTTGAATTCGCAGAACATAAAGGAGTTTCTCAGAAATCTTCTTTCTAGTTTTTATCTGAGGATATTTTGTTTTTCCCCATAACCCTGAATGGGCTTCCAAATATCACTTTGCAAATTCAACAAGAACAGTCTTAGCGAAATGTTTCTTGAGGGGAAAGCTGTAACTCCGTGAGATGAATTCACACATCACAAAGAAGTTTCTCATAAAGCTTCTTTCTCATTTCTATTGGAGGATATTTCCATTGGCCCTATCGTCTTCCAAGGAATCCAAAATATCGATTCGCAGATTCCACAGAAATAAGACTAGCAAACAGCTCCATGAAATACATCTGTAACTCAGTGATTGGAAGTCACAAATCCCGAAGCAGTTTCTCAGAAAGCTTCTTTCCAGTTTTCATCTCAGGATATTTTCTTTTTCACCATAGCCCTCTATGGGCTTCCAAATATCACTTTGCAAATTCCACAAGAACTGTCTTAGTGAAAGGCTTCTTGAGGAGAAAGCTGTAACTCTCTGAGATGAATTCACAGATCGCAAAGAAGTTTCTCAGAAAGCTTTTTTCTCATTACTATCGGAGGATATTTCCAATGGACCTATAGTCTTCCAAGGGATCCGAAATATCAGTTCTCAGATTCCACAGAAATAAGACTAGCAAACAGCTCCACGAAATACAGCTGTAACTCAGGGAGTTGAAGTCTGACATCTCAGAGCAGTTTCTCAGAAAGCTAGTTTCCAGTTTTTATCGCAGGATATTTTCTTTTCCATCATAGCCCCCTATGGGATTCGAAATATCACTTTGCAAAATCCAAAAGAACAGTCTTAGTGAACGGCTTATTGAGGGGAAAGCTGTAACTCTGTGAGATGAATTCAGAGAACACAAAGCAGTTCCTCAGAAAACTTATTTCCAATTTTTATCTGAGGGTATTTTCTATTTCCCCAAAACCCTCCATGGGCTTTGAAATATCACTTGCTAATTCAACAAGAACAGTCTTACCGAAAGGCTTCTTGAGGGGAAAGCTGTAACACTGTGAGATGAATTCACATATCACAAAGAAGTTTCTCAGAAAGCTTCTTTCTAATTTCTATTGGAGGATATTTCCATTGGCCCTAGAGTCTTCCAAGGTGTCCGAAATATCAGTTCTCAGATTCCACAGAAATAAGACTAGCAAACGGCTCCACGAAATACAGCTGCAACTCAGTGAGTGGAAATCACACATCACAAAGCAGTTTCTCAGAAACCTTCTTTCCAGTTTTTATCTCAGGATATTTTCTTTTTCACCATAGCCCTCTATGGGTTTCCAAATGTCACTTTGCGAATTCCACAAGAACAGTCTTAGCGAACGGCTTCTTGAGGGGAATGCTGTAACTCTGTGACATGAATTCAGAGAACACAAAGCAGTTTCTCAGAAAGTTTGTTCTCTGTTTTTATCTGAGGATGTTTTCTTTTTCCCCATAGACTTCCTTGGGCTTCCAATATCACTTTGCAAATTGAAAAGAGCAGTCTCAGCGAAAGGTTTCTTGAGGGGAAAGCTGTAATTCTGTGAGATGAATTCACAGATCACAAAGAAGTTTCTCAGAAAGCTTCTTTCTAATTTCTCTCGGAGGATATTTCCATTGGCCCTATATTCTTCCAAGGAATCGGAAATATCACTTCTCAGATTCCACAAAATAAGATTAGCAAACATCTCCACGAAATACAGCTGTAACTCAGTGAAAGGAAGTCACACATTACAAAGCAGTTTCTCAGAAAGATTCTTTCCAGTTTTTATCTCAGGACATTTTATTTTTTCCCCACAGCCCTCCATGGGCTTCCAAATATCACTTTGCAAATCCAAGAAGAACAGTCTTAGCGAAAGGCTTCTTGCAGGGAAAGCTGTAACTGTCTGAGATGAATTAACAGATCGCCACGAATTTTCTCAGAAATCTTTTTTCTAGTTTTTATCTGAGGATATTTTCTTTGTCCCAAAAGACCTCTAGGGCTACAAAATATCACTTTGCAAACACAACGAGAACACTCTTAGCGAAAGGCTTCTTGAGGGGAAAGCTGTAACTCTGTGAGATGAATTCACAGATCACAAAGAAGTTTCTCAGAAATCTTCTTTCTCATAACTATCGGAGGTTATTTCCATTGGCCCTATTGTCTTCCAACGGATCTGAAATATCAGTTTTCAGATTCCACAGAAATAAGACTAGCACACAGCTCCACGAAATACAGCTGTAACGCAGAGAGTGGAAGTCACACATCAGAAGCTGAAACGCAGTGAGTGGAAGTCACACATCAAAAAGCAGTTTCTCAGAAACCTTCTTTCCAGTTTTTATCTGAGGATATTTTCTTTTTCCCAATAGCCCTCCATGGGCTTCCAAATATCACTTTGCAAATTCAACAAGAACAGTCTTAGCGAAGGGCTTCTTGAGGGGAAAGCTGTAACTCTGTGAGATGAATTCACAGATCACAAAGAAGTTTCTCAGAAAGCTTCTTTCTCATTTCTCTCGGAGGATATTTCCATTGGCTCTATATTCTTCCAAGGGATCGGAAATATCGCTTCTCAGATTCCACAGAAATAAGATTAGCAAACAGCTCCATGAAATACAGCTCTAACTCAGTGAATGGAAGTTACACATTACAAAGCAGTTTTTCAGAAAGCTTCTTTCCAGTTTTTATCTCAGGACATTTTCTTTTTCCCCACAGCCCTCCATGGGCTTCCAAATATCACTTTGCAAATTCAAGAAGAACAGTCTTAGCGAAAGGCTTCTTGCGTGAAAAGCTGTAAGTGTCTGAGATGAATTCACAGATCGCAACAAAGTTTCTCAGAAATCTTTTTTTCTAGTTTTTATCTGAGGATATTTTCTTTTTCCCCATAGCCCTCCATGGGCTTCCAAATATCACTTTGCAAATTCAACAAGAACAGTCTTAGCGAAAGTCTTCTTGAGGGGAAAGCTGTAAGTCTGTGAGATGAATTCACAGATCACAAAGAGGATTCTCAGAAACCTGCTGGTGACAAAATCTCCAAGCATTTGCTTATCTGTAAAGGATTTTATTTCTCCTTCACTTGTGAAACTTAGTTTGGCTGGATATGAAATTCTGGGTTTAAAATTCTTTTCTTTAAGAATGTTGAATATTGGCCCCCACTCTCTTCTGGCTTGGAGAGTTTCTGCC